>NW_009701751.1:76678-163112 GCF_000703405.1 Apaloderma vittatum
GACTCATTTCATTAACAGTGGTCAGAGCAAGGCTGTCAAACGATGCGGAGCAAAACACGCTTAGCGCTGGACTTACAAGACTCCCGTGTATCCGGGGGCGCAGTGGCACTCTCCCGTTCTGTGGTCGCAGGTGGCTCCGTTGTGACACTGGCACTGGAACTGGCAGCCCTTGCCGTAGGTGCCGGGCTCGCAGAGCTCCTCGCATCGCCAGCCTTGGTACCCGTCGGCGCAGACGCAGGCGCCCGTGATGGGGTTGCAGAGAGCCTCGTTCTGGCACTGGCAGCGGTTGCTGCAGTGGGGGCCCCAGTGCTCGCTGTCGCAACCTGCAAAACGCACACTCGCTTACCCAGGGCAGCAGCAACGGGCACCGCCAGCCTCACACGCCCAGGCTGGCGAGCAGGCAGAGGCACGCGTAATACCTCGATCTTTATAAAGGGCCCTCAGACTTTCTAGAACTTGCACCCCTACCAGATCCAGCAACGTGCTTCAGCATGCAAGGAGACAACAGCACTAGTTATATACCTAAATTTGAGGACTTGTTTAACTGCTTTATTGGATCAGGACTTAAATCTTTTAATATCCTGTCTCTTAGTGCTCATAGATAGCTGGAAGGAATGAATTTATAGTGGAATTAGATGCAGAGGATCCCATCCTGACTGCAGTGTAGTTAATGGCAGGTAGCATTGCCAAGCAAATCCTGTAGATTTAATAACATAATCAAATATTGTTTCTTTGCACTCTTCCTATAAGATAGTAAACACGATAATCTAAAGAAGGCTTTCTCTTTTGGTGTTGTGTTTTTAGGTCTTTTTGCCCCTGAATTAGAGAGATGATAGGGAAGAAAGTTACACTGGAGATGGGATTTCATACGTAAGGCTGACCAGGCTTTGGGATGAAGGTATGGAGTGAGCATGTCAACTAATTTCTGTGCGAGCAACAGTACTTGCTGGCAATACAAAAGCGCCCCAAACCCCACGGCCATGGACACGGAGAGGAGGTTCCCTACAGAATGCATCAAGACCCAGCAAGAATCCTTCACACACCAAACCTGCCTGATCCCTTCTCCTTATTTGTGGATCATGTGCAGGACAAGAGAGGAAAGTCACAGAAACAGTTTGACCCTGGTTTGCTGCAGGAACAGCAACCAGCACCTGCAACACAGCTGTTGAAGATGTATGCATGCTAAGCAGAGAGCTCAAAGCCCACACCCCCAGGTTAAGGTTTCCTCAGTAAACAGGCAGCAGAAACCCAAGGATTTCTACAGAAGTCCTACCCTCCACTTAGCAGCTTTTCAATACAGCTGTGTCAAGGGTGAAGAAAATCATCATTTTTGTTCAGAATAGAGTTGCCGACAAAATCCCAGTTGACAGTTACAGATCATTTTGCAGGTACAGTCAGTTGTGTTCAGAGAGCAGGTTTCAATTACACCGACAACTCTTCTGCTCGTGTCAAAATCCACTGCCATGCAGGAAACGAGTGTCGGATCCCAGCCACAGAGTTGTCTGCACAAACTCGTTTAGTTGCAAACATGTAAAGTGCTGCCCGGGTGACGCTCACAGCTTCTCTGTTCCCAGACTTAGCAAGGTAAATGTAAAGCCCACTTATAGCCCGAAGCTCTTGTCCTGGAAATTTCCTAGCCCTCTCCTTCTACAGTACATGGCTGTAAACCCACCCCCGATAACTAGATCTATCAGTTCATTTTGGAAATATTTTTTCCTCCTCATTGGTCAGCCTGAGGATACTTGGCAGAAAAAGAAGATAAAGAGACATTACTCAACTAGCATTGCTGATAACCAATTTACAAACGTGTGTTTCTTGAATAACAGCACTAAAGGCCAAAATAAGCCTATGAGAAGACAATTCCAGGGTCTTCAGATGGATCTGCGGGGTCTTACAGGAGGCACGTGCAGAGAGATGATTTCAAGTCCTGCAGGAAGCAGAGCATGTCATGTACCTCTGTGCACAATCCTACTCGTGCCTCACACAAGATATTTTATTACTTTCCCCCACGCGTAAATAGGCATGATAGCTCCTCACTAACAGAACTGGGAGCCAAGAAAACAAAAACCTTATTCTAAGTCTTAAATTTTTACTGAGAATCTGTGGCAAAAGGTGATCTATCTTTATTTCACACAGACACTCACCAAGACCCCACAAGCCTTCTGGGGCAGGTAGCAAACCTGCCAGAGCTGATCGAATTTCCCAGCAATTTCCATTCCAGAAACACTGATTTGTCTTCTGGAGAACTTGAACATCAAGGGATGCAGTTCTGCACCTCCACAAAAGGTCCAAATCTGAAGCACACAAGCCCAGTCCTTTGCATGGGGAAGGGGAACGCAAGGATCAAACTTAACCCTGCCTGGTGCGGAGCCTTGAGTCCTTCCTGAGCACACCTCACATTAAAGCCCTGACTGCCAGATTGTGGCAATTCCAGACGCATTTAATTTGCTTAATACAAATAAATAACTCTCATTAGAAGATGTGACTTATATCCCTGGTCTTCCATGTTTCAGGTGAGTGCTCCAATCATCAGATTCGTCTGCTCGGTTTGTGGTTTTCACTTTGAAAGAAAGCGAAGGAGAAAGGAAACCTTTTACACAAAGGGAAAACCATTTCTCATCATGATCTAAAGCATCTTTCCTTATATTTACAGCATCTGCCCCAAACACAACTCCTCTTATGTAAGTCAGTCTTATTTGAACATTTATTTACTGCTGATACCTGGTCACACATTTGCTTTCTCCCTGTACCAAAGTTCCCTCCACAGTCTATCAAAAGGTAGGAGCAAAATGCTGAAGTAAAGAGCAGAAAGTGGCTGTAAGATCATAAAAAAATCCAAATCTGGATAATCAAAGAATCCTGCAGTGACCAGAAAACCAGTTGGCAGTTAAACAGATTTTTCCAAAACTTAGATTTTTCCAAAGTACAAAGCATCAGTAAGCACGCGTTGCAACATTCAGTGTGTTTAGCCCAAAGTAGCTAGCCAAAATGTTTTAATTATCTATGAAATAAAACAGCTTGGCATACCAGATAGCTAGTAAGAATGTGAATTTCATGGGGATTTATTAGGGAGAGGACATAAAAATGAGGATTAAAGTACAGAGAAAAATAGAATTACGCAGAGATGGGGCTTGTACTGTGACTCACAGGCAGTGCCTGATGCAGCCTTTGCACTTGTTTGGCCTCTTTTATGTTCCTAAAACTACCAGCAGGTTTGGACTACAGTCCTCTAAATGATTTGAAACCAGTCACAGGATGCGTGTATAACCAAGGTGAACATCCCGTTGTCTCTCTGCTGACAGGATCGTATATACACTACGACAAGTCAGCCTCTTCTAGATTTAAGTCTTTCCCTCAGATGGTAAAGATTTTCTGCTTTTAGCTATCATTTCAAGCCCTATATATGTCACAAAGAGCAGAACCATTTCAAGCAGTATCAATTCATCCACTGCTGATTAACTGCAAAGGGAATTGAGTCAAATTCATCGGCAATGTGTTAGTGTAAAATTTGTGATAATAAAATATCATCCTCACCTGACTTTACACCGCAGTAATCTCACATGAAAGTAAGATCTTTGTTGCTCAAAGTTTATCAGTTCCTATTGGTTTTCTTTTCCCCTTTCCTTTAAGCCCCGTATCGCAGCGACAGACTGTGGAGTTGCAAGTGAATTCTCTACCTCTGTGGTTTCATTGGGACATTATGTGATATTTATACTGTGATAACTCATAGATCCATGCCGTAGTTAACTCCTGTACCTTTACAAAGGTAGGCGGGCACAGAGTTGATAAGTTAAATCCGAGTACTTATTCCGAAAAGTAATTCCACTGAGCTCAACAGGACGCCTTCTGCGTGAGACTACTCAAGTGCACAAGTATGCAATTGGGGTCTAGAGAATTATAAAATAGAAACAACGAAAGACTTCAGCAATGGAGGCATATTTTATATATATCTATCTCTATCTCAGTATGGCAAATCCTAGCTGGTGTGTGACAGTGACTCCAGTTTCTGAGACGCAGGGCAAAGCAGTCTCAGACCCGGGGAAGCCCGCTGAGCTCCACGATTGTTGGCACCACTTCTCCTGTGGGCACAAAAAGGCCATTTTAAAATACAACTCAAGCCTAATCCTGCTCTGGCTGATAGCCTCGATGTGTTACCATAATAGAGATAAATAATAACAGCAACAACATGCGAACAGAAAGCTGATTAAAGCTTACACAAGAGCTACACTGTAAATGCATATGCCATTAAAAATGTCAAAATGATACAGAGACTTTAACCAATACCATCAATAAGAAAAGCAACGTGAGAGTGGCGATGTCAGGGAGGTACAAATGCTCCCGTTGGACTGCGTGTGTGGATGTCAATACCGTGAGAGATGAGTCGGAAATAGCGAGCGCTCTCTTGGGAGATGCTACATTAAAGGGAGATGCCATATTTCAGGTCACGTGCTAATGCTCCTCGGCAAACGTGCTAACTTACTCACTTTTTCTCCTTCAAAAATATGACTGGAGATTAATTGCCACTGGTAAAAATGAATATAACTCTGTAAAGGATGATGCTAGGTGCCTAAGCATAATTACAGTTGTCTGCATGCAGTGGTAGGACAGGTGAAATATCCTTGCCTCCGCGGGAAGCTTGCTCAAAACAACAGAAGCCTTTTCTTCCTCCCTGCATCGCCATCCCCAGCCCGAAGCCGCCGCAGCTCGTTGAAGGGAGGGCTAATTACAGCAGGCTCTTAGAGCCGTGCACAACTGCTGCCAGTTCTGTCCCAGTAAAAACGCAGCGAGGACAGACTGGAAGTGCTGCTTCATTCCCAAATGGCTGTTTTCCCCTCTAGGAATGACGAGGGAATCGCTGCGTTCTGGGTCAATGGAGCTAACCGGTATTTAGCGCAGCAGCACAAGTCATACAACGAGGAGGCAAAAACAAGTTTGAAAATTGAGCAGATGAGTAGAAGGACTCCCAAGGAAGGGATGACATTTATCGAGTGACTTGTCCCAACAAAGGAGAGTCAAAAGTGCTCATCCTGTGCTTTTCCAGCACTGCAAAGATGCACTATTAATAGGAAAACAGCATCTTCTATCACAGCAGCACCAGATTCTGTGGTCTTAAGGTCTACGGTTATTTTGTTCCCATTAGCATAAGCCTTTTTACAGCTCTGTTTTTATAGCTAGTGACCAGTCCTGTATATTTGAGGTACAAAGTCAGTGGGACATTCATAAACACTCTGCAGAAGGCACAGCTGAAAAAACCCAAGTGGTTGCTTTTCCTAGCCTAAGGACTCAGGACCATTTTTGGCTGATGGTGATCTTCAATAATCCACGCTTTTAAAGGAATGTTCTGCAAATTTGCTAAAGCAAGAATGTAGCTCATAGTCAATAATCAATATTTGGGAATACTTCCAAACTGAGTTTGAAATGTTTCAATGCAATACTGGCCTTTAAAAAATGCAAATGGAGAATAAAATTAATTTACTAAATCTAGGAGAACATAGTTTAAAATAGATTACTTTAGGATTTATTTTGAAATTAGGGCAAGATTCTCCCCTTAATAGAACTGTAATGCTGTAAACTGATCATATGAATACCAAGTAAGGTGAAATGCAGCCCAAACTCTGAGCAGAGTTTTTTTTAGTGTGATTCAGTTTTGGAATCTGTCTGGGTTTTAAATGGTTGGCCCAGCTAATGGAAAGTAGGCAAAGAAACACTGAAAGCTAAAACACGTGCCTGAATGCGGTGAATAAAAATTTAAAATAATCGATTAGCTTCTTATTCCCTGCACTTAGCCCAATAGGAAAATTATAATCCCTGTATTGAGCTGCTCTCTACTCACTGTAAAAACATGATTCATTCTGGCACAGTTCAACACCTTTGGAAACATAAGCCAAGCCTGCAATAGGTTTGAAACCTGGTCCATGGAGGGGGAATCCCCTTCCAGTGACAGTTCACGTCGCTTTGTGTTTGGCTCTGAGCAGCGCCACTGCAGGTAATACCAACCCACTCCAAAAGGCATGAGCCAGTACAGCGAGAAATCCTTCGCCGATCTGCTGGATTCTAAACCAAAAAACTTGTTTATCTAACTAGGCTGTTTACCCTTGGAATTTCTGACACGTTTATGGACAACGGCTGTCCTCAAATAATCGAGTCTTTCAGAAATCCCCTTCAACAATGTTCTTACAAATGCGCAGAGACCAGCACTCTCAGTCTGTGATTTCAAAATAAGGAAACATCATCCAGACAAGAGGCTCACTGGTGGGTAAAGGCAGATCAGGCCACACTGCTTAAACTGCAGCTGATTTTCTTCTTCATAACCAGATCAAGCTACTGATAACCTACCCCGCAACAACATGCCTTGCTCCGGTCTTACCAACCATGAGAGAGGTCTTTCAAAGCAAAAAACAGGCTGGATTTCTGCAAATAAATATTTTCCTGGGGGACAATGAAATTGACAATGGATTTTAATAAATAATTTTGCTCCTAATATAATTTAGATTATCTGAACTGTGTCACAGGCTGGTAGTTGGCAGCATCGTTCATTTTCCACTGCAAGATGCTTTGTCCAGCCCCTGACAACTTCTCTGTTATGTAAAATTTACCATCTCCAGTTTCAGCTTCAGGCTCACTCAGTCTATTGGTTTGAGGAACAGAGGAAAAAGGGAATTTTCGCTTAAATCAGTAAGCTAACGCAGTAGATTTTGCTTGTTAAAGTACATTTTTAAATCCTTCTCACTGACAAGCTGGGACACCTTCCACGTAGAGAAAAACAGCTTGAAAGCTGGCAGAGCGCCGTCCCCCACCCAGGGGTGTGCTCATGCGTCCCCAGTGAAAATCCACGAGTACCTGATCAAACTACAAAACCCGCAATTTGCAGACACTCCGTGCCACCTCTGGATAATTCATCGCCTACATTCCTCAAAGATTTCATCTGCATTAAAAGCAATCTGCAATTAAAGGCTTCAGGGGCTTAGCAGGACTTCTCTTACAACTGTTCCTAGTAGCAGCCACGGGCCACTGGCTGTTTAATCTCTGTGCAGTAAGTGGTCCATGGAGAGGGTGACAGCCCCCTGCTCTTAGTCCATTACCCACATGTCAGAGGTTTGTTCTGGTCCATGCTTATGAACCGTCTGTATGTCAGCTTGATGACATTCTTGAAGGGATTTTTCATATTCTGCATTTGCTTTTTAAGGAAAGACAAACCAGGGAACTCCACACACAAATAAGGCATTTGACTTATGAAGCTGGTGTCACAAAAATAAGAAACTGTCAGATTAAAGGTTGGAAGTGCAGCAGTAATTCAGTAGTTGAGCCTATGAATGATGATATTTTCTTTAATTATGTGAGCACAGGCTACTGTCTACATGCCCTGGCATTTTCTGTCTTCTGAGCTTGTAGCTTTGCAGCCTCAAGGTTCTTAAACGTGGGATTCTGTGCAACGGTGTATGCACAAGCATTTTTATCTCTGGTGCCAGACTTTCAGTCACAGCACACACAGCTACAATGAAGAAAATGTCAGTCTCAATGTTTGTGCCTCTAAGACTGCCCAGAGAATATATTTTGCATATGTAAATATGCATTTGTAAAACTATTCACCCAAGTGGCAAAAACCTGAGGTTAATCTGAGGCTGGCAGAACTTGCAGTCAACCTTATTTTCCAAGTTTATAGATCAGTTTTCATCAGATGGAAATGAAAAGATGAAAAGGGAACATCAGCCGATTTTCCCCAAAATGGAGAAATTATCACTCACAGGAGAAAATTAGTCTGATTTTGTGGTGTGTTTTTTTAATTTTTTTTTTTTTTTTAAGGAGAACAGATTTGCATCCTTCAAGAAAGATTGTGCCGATTCTCAGAAGTTCATCGTCTGAATCGTATAAGAAATGTGGCTGATTTAGAGCTTGATTTAGTCTCAGATGACAATCTCAGCCATTGACTCTCCTACATGTGGTACCTAATTCGATCACAGCACTTTAGAGACCCACCAGTTTACTCAGTATCCTCTGAGGAAACATTTTGTTTCCAAGATAACCCTTGTTTAAAGAACATTCCCACAGTATTCTGTAGATTGTTTAGAAGAGTTCCTAGTTGTACAGTTTTATTTTGGATAAATGAAAACACAATAACTCTAAGTCAAAGAAAAGTTGAGTATTTGGATGTCAGCCTCATCAAATCCTGTAATGAACTCAATATATTTTGGAAGCAGTAAAATGGGAGAAACAACTTCTGACAGATATCAAAGTGTTGTGTTTTCAGAATTTCCATCATGAGCTATTTTGACAGAGGCTTCAAAAGAAGTGAAAATTAGAACACACAAAAAAATCTGAGAATATTTCCTATTTCTTTTTGTAGAAATTACTCAGTTTAATGAGCCTTTAACTTTAGTGACACTCTAGATGTTACAAGGAGTTTAAAATCATGAAATGCTTCATAAGGGAGCGACAACATTCTATACAACACTGGCAGCTTGTCTTCTCATTATAATTTTTTTAGACAAGATGCTGCATTCTTTAAAATGTTTTTTTTTTTTAGTGTCATATTAATGGGAGGCAAAGTCTGTTCTTTAATTAGAATTTTACTGTGGTGAATTAAAAAATACATGGGCAGAGTATCCAGAGTCTAATAAAACTAAATGAAGATACTATTTTTCCTCTGTATGAAACCCAACAGTCTTTGCTCTGGCAAAACCTCCATCAATACTTCATTATTATTGTCTAGGACAGGATAGTAATAATAAGATCTGCAAGTAACTTATTTCCAAATTCTGTCTTTCAACTGGGTAAAACGTTCTCTCTCAGCATCTAGAACGGACTTTAGATGGTTACAATGACTATATCACAAAATTTCCCTGTAATGCCTCTACACAGAAGTACTATAAATTTTGCCTGAAAGGAGAGGTAGGAACACATTTGGATATGCCTGAAATGTGTCAGGATGGGTGTAGAGGAAGAGATCAAGTGTCCTTCACCAAACGCATGTGGGAGAAGCCACTAGAGGGACGGTGGCAGCTTTGCTCTGA
Source organism: Apaloderma vittatum (assembly GCF_000703405.1). NCBI lineage: Eukaryota > Metazoa > Chordata > Aves > Trogoniformes > Trogonidae > Apaloderma > Apaloderma vittatum. Next base: position 85,690 of record NW_009701751.1, read on the forward strand.
GGGCATCCAAAGCAAAATGCTCAGAAATGGAGAGGTCTTTGTCACGGGAGATTAGGAGCTGTTGATCCAACATCTGTGCCTGGTGTGAAACAGTTCAAAGGCTTCAGCGCTCAGCAGAAGCAAACCCTCTTCCTCTTTTTGGTTCATTAATGCCAGTTGACTTTGAACCAGTTTAGAGCAGATCCACAGGGCCAGGCTGGCAGGCAGCCGTGCTGGGTGACCTTCGGTTGCATCCTCATCAAGCTCCCTGCACCTGGGCAGGAGAACATTGTCCATCACCTGAGGAAGGTACTACGCTGAAAGCAATCTGGATCCACCACCGAACTCCCCTTTCCACCTTCTGTGCCCGCAGAGTGGTGTCAACTGCCTGGGATCGAGTGGGCTCTACCCTCTTTAGCAAAGCTCTCAGGGAGATGCGCTCAGCTCTTTGCTTTTCACAGCACATAAACTGAGCATCGGAAGGTCACCCTGCTGATGTTTTGCCAGATATGCAATACACCTTTATTTGCAGTTAAAGCAGAGCTTAAAGAAGAAAAGCTTCTTGTCACTAAAACAGCACGAGTTAGAGAGCACGGTCCTTCTCATTCACATTCACACTCGGGGATGTACGTGTCCCTTCACCTTCGACATGCAAATTGGCACGAGCAAAAAGATTGGCTGATCAGTGGATAAAATGGAACTATCAAGATAAGCATATGGAAGAAACGCTACAGCCAGCTAGCCAGCTTCAAATTATACCATAAAGATTCACCTTCAACTGAACGTATAAGCACATCCCTCATGCATAACATAACGCACAGTACTGACTCATCAGTCATTTTTAAGGTGGTCAATAAGCAATTTATTTTACTGCGTTCATACTGAAACCCAGAGTAAACACTGCGGATTGTGAGACTTGCTTTTATTTCCAGCAGTGCTGCTGTAGGATAAAAAGAACCACTCCTTCCCTTTGCCACGATCCCACCCCAGCGTCTACAACCTGTGCACTGCTTTTCCACCACATAACATCACCCTAAAGCACGTTCTGACCCAGTAACTGAATCTAGGAAAAAACTTACCTTCTCTAGTGTAAATTCCGCTACCTAAGGATTTCAGGATAGAATTAGAGCAGCAGAAGGCCTGGTGGCCTTTGAAATAGGGGTGTCTTACATCTAAAACAGTTCAAAGGCTTACAAAAAGCTCTGCATCTGGATCTGCACAAGCTACTTGCTGTTAGCCTTTCTTCTAGGCGTACTTGAATGTTCACATGGCCCTTTAATGTTACCTAATGTCTTCAAGATATCTTAAATACACTGTCTTCCTCTTATAAACCATCAATAGTAATATGTCCCTTTCAGGTACATAAAAAGAAATATTTTTTTTTAAAAAGTTTTGCCCTGCGTAACCCAGTAAAAACTATAATGTCCACTCATCAAAACCACATTGTGAGACTCAGCACAGCCTCTGCAAAACCCTTCTTATATTTACCACCAGAAAATGGCAAGTCAGAAACTACGGGGGGGGGGGGGGGGCGGAGAAGTAAAAATACTGAAATACCAGAATATTATACTCTCTTTTCCTGTCACTCAGGCACTGAAATCTGGGATGTTCTGGTAATAACGAGATAATCAGAAAGGTAGGCAAATTCTGTGTAGTTCAAATACCAGGAGTCAAAGCAGGGCCGGCTCTAAGTGGGCAGGGGCTGGCAGAGGGCTCAGAGCCCAGCACCAAGGGAGTTTTATGCAGTAAAATCCCCACGTCCCTAAAGCAGCTCCTTAGACTGCGACGTCGCTGCAGCTCTTCTGCACCACTTCTGTAGGATGCTGACGCTGAGAGAGCCAAGCAGCCACAGGTCTCGTCACCTGATCCAGCAGTTTATACTCACATCAGAGCCAGTGACACAAACGCAGAGCCCCAAGCGCTGAGCAGAAAATAAAAATACGCCCCAGGCTGCCTCCCTACGGCTCCCTCGCTGCCTTGTTGTATTGGTAACGCTTTGGTTTCATTCTGGAGAATTAGGCAAGAAGATGAAGACTTGTCTCATAAATTATTGAGATTGGATGTCTAAACCTTGCTATTTTATTTTGACTTCCAAACATGTTCAAATGTTGTTCACAGAAGCATAAATTAATGCCAATTTCTAAACCAGAAGTTGCTCTAAACTGGGAAATGAAACTTTTTGTTATGATGTTAAAAACAGACAATTCTTAAACTGTTTTACATTTTGAAAAACAGGATGATCAAAACTGTTCATCCTCACAATCAGTTATGGGTTTGCTGAACTGAAATGTTTTGACAAAATCAGACCCAGATGGAAGGCAGTGCTTTCGGAACAGTTTCCCCCATTGTGGATTACTGCATGAAGCAATCAACCGTCAGGCAGGCAGAAAACAGTAAATCATCACTCCGCATGTTTTTCCCTCGTTGTTTACAAACACCGTGTTAGTGCCTCCAGCATTATCCGTGGGTCAGCGTCCCAGAGAACCAGGAAAACTCACCCTGCAGCTCGAGGTCCTGGCTCTGCTGTGTGAGTTCTTGAGGGTTCAGTCCCACTTTCAGCAGTCTGAGGTGCTGCCTATGTGAAACAGTTTTCTCTCTGGATTAATTTAATTTCTCTCTCTTTTTTATTTTTTTTTTTAGTGACAACTGCCACTGAAAAGTAAAAGCAAAACAGACATACATGACTTCCTGGCTGGATGGCAGCAGGGAAGCGAACGGGATCTTGCGGGAAGAGAACACAGCATCTGTGCATTAAGGTCGTTAAATGCCAGATTCCCGATAAGGTTCGGATCTACATTTTCCTCGTGGCAGAAAAGCAATATCTTAAATAGCCACAGGGTAAAAAAGAGAAGTTTTCAGACGAGACCACTGTCGAAACCGTCCATTGACCAGGCTGCGTGGTGCCCAACACAATATGATTCACATCCCTTTACAGTCAAGGAATTTCTACTGACTACAATGGTCTTTGAGAGGGTCTGGCCGTCGTGGTGAAGTCAGCACATCTGGAAAACGATGTCGATGTCACAACTTTCATGTTCCCTTTGCTAAGCAAGGCTCTCTGCTCACCAACGAGTATCTGAGCAGAGCAAACACCACGCGCGCACACCAAATGTTAAATAATCGACGATGTGAGCTCAAAGCGGACTGTCTTCCCGGCTGATAAATAGGAACCACCCAAGGAAACGCTGGGCAGTGCCTGACGCTTGGGGAGATGGCGACTGTGTGGTAGAGGGGGATTTAAGAATGCTGCTGACACACATACACAAATCTGATGACACAGGAAATTAGCATCCTTTCGTCTCCCGCCCGCTTCGGAGGAGTTTACTAAATATAGCTCACCTTTTAAATATTTAAGGATATCTGCAGAATGTTGTTGGTTTTGAAAGGGTTCTTTCCTGACTGGATTTTCCTCATCAGGCTTAGTAATCAAGTTGTTTTATTTGGAATGGATAATTATTAGCTGAATAATTAATTATTCAGAGTGCATTACTAAAGAAAATTCAGAGCATAATGGTATAACGAAAAAAATTACAATATGCAACAATTTGGGTTCTAAACTGTGCAATAAATTCAACATGTGTAGGGTTTTTGCACATTTAATAGAATTGCCTCCATCATCAAAGTCTGACTAATTCTCATGGTCCATTTACGAGCTAGAAGAGATATTTTATCACCATTGCAGAGAAGGGAAACTGAGACAGTCAAATTACATCAAACCTCAACGCTACCCAGAAAGTAAGTGGTAGCACTAAGATAGAACAGCTCTGAGTTCTAAAGTCTAAATTTATGCTATAAATACTTCATAGTATATTTCTCCGCTACATTTATGATTCTGTGCGTAATTAAACACATGAAAAATGAGAATAATTTGTAAAGTGTTTTTCCGTTTCTCATCAACAGTAGTGTTTAAAAAGTGCAAACTTGGTACAAACAACATCACCGGTCCGCAGAGCAAAGCGGTGTATGGCGCGGTGCAGGGCTTGAACGTCCTGGCAGGGGTGCCCCGCGCCAAATGCCCACTGCCTCCCCATCAACATCATTTCAGCCGGTTCTGGCTTGGCAGGGGACACTAAGTGACCCTCAGGCCACTTCTCCCCAGCGTTGGGCAACGTGACTGCGCAGGCATGAGCCCGTGGGGCTGGCTGTCGGCCAGCCCTGTCAGGCAAGGAGAGTGGTGAAGCTTCAGCACTGTTGTCTTCAACACAGGCAAGGCACGAATCGCCTCCACGCTCGAGGTGACAACTTCGCCGGTGAAAAGCCCTCGCTCCCCCGTGGCTTCGCTGCTACTGGGAGCCAAAAAGGCTGGGTAGAAATAACTGGGCCGTCCGCATCAGTCGCCCCCCGATTGCGAAGTGGATGCGACCTTAAAAAATGTTTATTCAGCATGAGTTTTTAATTAAAGGTGGCCAAGACAGTAATCGCTTCTTCCTTTTCTCTAACTGCCAGCCCTCTCTAACTTCAGAGTCAAAACAAGGCGGAGGCTGGATGCCCAGGCAAGAGGGGCGCCTCTCGAGCCAAGGCTTTCCCAGCTTGCACCAGAAAAGAAACTGGTTCATTGACACAAATGCCACACGGCATTTCAACAGAAAGGCTCCACAGGTTTCTCTCTCCTGGCTTTACAGGCTCTCTTTAAGGGAACACAGGGTTCTCTGGCCACACTTTGTTTCTCTGTATTTCTTCCATTACCATTATCGCTGACACTGTTTTTTACAGACCCGTTTTGGTCTCTTCACTCGCTAACAAAATAAAACCCAAGCTAAGTTACAAAATATTTGCTGCAAGATTTTCCATAGACTGCACTGGGACCTGGTATGTTTTGTTTCCCCGTTGGTTGCCAGGGGCACGGAACTGGAATTTTTGCAAGGCAAGGGATTCAAAAAGCAATAAAACTACGCATATAGGGACTGTTGGAGCTTCTTCAAATATTTGTTAATTAAAATTGTTAAATGCAAAAAGAATTAAGTTCGTATTGTACCAGGAGGACTTGTCCTTACAGAGACCTCATAGCTAGTGAAGTTTGAATGCTTTATTGTTCTGTAACTCACATATATGCAGACTCCTCTATTTGGCACATCCTTAATTTCTGTCAAACTGAAAGAATTCTAACATTTTCTGTCAGGGAGCTGGTGTAAATCTTGAAGAAAGCTTAAAAAAAAGCCTCTGCTGTTGACTCATTTCACTCATTCCTAGGCAGATCTGAAAGAAGGAAGACTTGAAAGCAACATTATGAGCCCAAGAATTATCCTCAACTCTTGAAAGGCACACAGAAAATTAAATTGGGGGATCAGTATTAAGGTAGTGGAAATTATTGGGTCTGTGCACTTAAGAGATTAAGAAGGTGACTTCCCACTGAGACTTGAGAACACAGGTGCACATAATTTTAAAAATCTGCATTTTTAACCTTTTAAATTTGCTAGCAAAGCAAGGAAGTTCTTCAGGATCGGCAGTAAACATGGCAATTCAATCAGCTCCTTCCAGACTCTCTCACAACTTTGCAATTCCTTAACACAACAGGTCAGTCGATCCTGGAAAAACCCTGTGGCAGCAAGAAATAGAGCAGCTAAACAGAGTTGAAAGCAACACAGGAACACTTTCTTAGCAACTGCATAACAGAATCTCTTAATTCACTGCAGTGGAGGCTCTGGCCACCAATGTTCATGGTCACTGTTGAAAACAGTGTCCTGTTCTCTGCTCTTGCTCCCAGGAATTGCAAGAAGACCTGAGTGGAAGAGCTAAAGGCAACTTTTTAACACCAGTCTGGAAAAAGATTCCATTTTTAAAACCCCCTTACTGGTTTTTAAAATACAGGAGTCTACAATCAACAATTAATGGGTAATAACACTATTTTTTGAAGTTTCTAAAGCACGGCTGAGGTGAACACAGATTTCAAGATGTTACTTTTGCCTGCTCCAGTCAAGAGACTGCTGGCTAACTCTTACTCCTACGGACTCTTAAAACAATTATAACCTCATAATGCAAACACTCTGAATTTCATTAAAAATCAAAACACCACTTGACTGCCAAGCAATAACAAGCGCATTTTATGCATAAGCTAACTAATTCCATCTTCTAAGCCTCTGAAAAAAACCTGTAATTGTAGCTCTTCATAGCTACACCTAGCAAGATAACCTTGCAATTGATTCCGCCTGCCCTCCAATTACAGGCGAACCACTGTGAGGACTGTTTACATCTCACGGCAACAGGACCCAGTTGTGGAGCAGAGCTACCACGCCGACAGCCGTTCTATGCACATAACAAATATTACAACAAAGGCTCACAAAGCAGAGACGCTAATTAAAATCCTGATCCACAGCCCACTGAAACGAAAGCGAAAGACACTGCTCGTTTTCCTACTGTAGCCTTATAACCCAATTTATCTTCAGATTTGTTCTGGCAACAGCCCGCCTAGCTGCCACCCACAAAATACTGCCAGGATGAATTGTAGTAAAAAAGATTTGAAACTGTCGATCCAAGTCCTTATTTTCTCAAATTTCACTTAGTGTAACATTTTCCTTGTGGGACTTCTTTATTATGTCCCAACCGGAGCACAGCTCACCTGGTGCGTACCTGCCAGCATTCCTCCTCGCAGGTTCTGACTGCTTGAATACAGCCACCTTATTTTACACTATTTACACTAGTGCCGTAACGTTCTTCACCCATGCCAAGGTTTTACAGCTTAATTTTAACGCACTCAACAGTTGTGCTCAAATACATCTGAAAGATTCTCCACGCTATCCATATGTTCTCAATTGCCAGCGAGGTCAAAGCCAGCAGCCTGCTCACCCTGCCTGAGACACAACCCGAAGCCTTTGGAATTAGGGCTTTTAACAGCTCTGCTTTTCCTCATTGTTGTGCAAACCACTCAATCTGTCTTGGCATTTAAACTGAAGACGTTACTGCTGACTAGCCTTGGAAATACACTTCAATGAAATACTTGCTGTTATTGTAAAACGCCTTAAAAACAAGTTTAGGTCTACAAAAACTATATGAATTTAGTCATATTAATCTTTTTCACTAGCAATGAGACTTCAGAATTAGCAACGATCTAAATAATACAGCAGTTAAATGTACCGACCAGTTAATTTTAACTTCAAAACCCAGGAATGCTTAGTACTGTTTTCCTGTCAGCATTTCACCAGCCCATTAAAGAAGAAAACACTTCCTACTTTACAAAAAACCTCAGCAAAATTTAATTTATAGCAATCATAATCAAATAGCTGAGGGCTTTTTTCCCGCCTAAATATTTTAAGTTAGACATAGTGGAGCAGTTAAGATTTTTATTAGGTTTTGATCTTGCATTTTGTGAAGATTGGAGGAATTATTTTTTTACTGAGATGGATTTCCCAGGTTATCAACTACTTACTGCACACTGACAGAGGGAAAGGTATTCCTAAGAAAAATAAGGAGATTAAATATATAATAATAAAGGTGCCAGAGCTTACACAAACAATGTCCATTACAATTCACAGCGGGCTAATGAAAAGCAACACTTGGAAAGTACACCGTGACATTAGGAACCGCTGGAGAGCCTGATGGCAGAAAACAACAGCCAAGTTTTTCCCCAGGGAACACTTGCCCACCCTGTTCCTAAATCTCACTGATGTGTACAAATTTTTGAGCAAAGCTCAAGGCCATTCGTCTTGTGTAGCTGGTCCTAGAAGTCTGCCGCTCACAAGTCAGCAACTATAAAAACCAAAAAGAAATGCCTGAGATATCCCCAAAATAAGTGGAGACAAGGTTTACGTTTGTGTGCGCAGACTGGGCAAGGACTATTTGCAGGGTAATTACCTTACATCACTTAATTCCACATTTGTCTGCCTGTAACGTTTCCCACATAGAAGATTTTATCTTATAAGTGACCAACACTTTTTAACAGTCATCATGTGAGTTTGATATAATTGGGAAACGAGTTTACCGCCAATGACTAGTGAAAGCACATTGTATGATACGGCACCACCAGTTACCAGGCACACTTCTACCCTCACCAGTCATCCTCTTTGCCCTGAAATCTTTCACAGGTGTGAAAGCTCAGAGGAGATATTTGGTTGTGGGTTGAGCAAACCACAGGACTACGCAGACCCAAAGTAATCCTGCACTTTGATGTTGCCCTCCTCTACAGAACGCCCACAAGCGGAACAGGAGGAAGGAAACGTGGGATAGCAAGCATTAGATGGAGAAAAGAACACCACTAAGACTAGGACAAAAGAAGGAGAAAATGTATGTAAGGAAAAAGCAAAGTGGGAAATAGGTTAAAAAGAAAGGAATTTAAAAACGTATAAAATCCAGGAATAACAAAGAGAAAAATAAACAGCTGAAAGGAAAGAAGATGGGAATTCCTGCCATCCTTGCACAGAACATCACCGAGGTCTCCCTGCTTCAGTGTCCCACATAATATGTCCCTGAAAATAATGAAGGTCACCAGCATATTATAGGAAGTAGCCAGCAACAAGTAGCCCATTACAACCACCACAGAAATGATCAATTTGTTTATCCTTGTTAACTGAAAACAGAAAACAATGTGAGAAGGGGATGGGCTACATCTTGCTCCCCAAGGCTTTCATTCCCCAGCCGCTTCCTCTCCCTGGTGACAGGCACAAGGCTCTTGGTTTTTTACTCTTGAGCAGGCAGAGAATAATGACTAACCGTACTAAAAAAAATAACTGCTTCTTGCACATACAACATCTGAAGTCTGATTTCCTGGGAGCTGCATTAGCAGAGTTTTATAAGTCAATTTTTAAAACTCAGGACGGCATTAAAACACTGACAAATGCCACTCGGTCACGTCCATGTTGTCACAGTTATTGAGGCCTCTGGAGAGAGTGTCAAAGAAATAAAGCAAATTCCTTTTTTGCTTAATTTGTGTCAATTGATTTCCTATTTTTAATTAATAATTCTAATTATGATGCAGCAAATTTACCCAACAGACACAACTAGTTTAATCAGCATGTATTGATTGTAACAGTAGAATTATTCCAATGTTCCTGACACCATCGATTTTCTGTTGCGCGACTGTAAGAAAACAGAAGCCGGACTGGCTCTGCCGTCAGCTCACTGTACCGATGATCCCTCAGCTATGAATTGGTGCTCCTGACCTTACAAATAAAAACACAGACATTATCTACTACTTCAGCACTTCAGCAAAGGAATCCGGTGATTAAGTTATGACACAAATAAAGGGGTTTAGTCATAGCAATAGCAGCAGGAAAATAAAGACACTGATCTGAAGAAAAAAGCAAATGGTAAGGCAGCAGTTAGAAAAGCCTTTGCAAAACTGAGCTAAATCATTTGAGTTCCTAATTTGTCTTCACTTTGGACAGCCCCCAATCATCTGTGTAACTTTAAGCACATGCTTAAACATCTGCGGTAAGCATTTCAGGAGATTTTTGAGCCCAAGTAGCATTTTTCCACAGATTTTTCTTCAGTAGCTCATCTATGAAGTTCACAGTGGAGGGGCTGTTGACGCCTGCTCACACATCACCAGTGTGCTCACTCTGAGGTCCCTCGACCCCTGTCCCCACCAACACCCCAGAAGTAGTGCTCTGAGGGGTGAGAAAGAAAAGGGAATTTAAGGAGATGGCATAGTGTGGCTCGAGCTACTGTTAAGCCCTTTTGCTGGAGTCACTGAGAATTCCTGCAATTCTCTGCTCGCCAAGCTCCTAACCCTGCAGAACGATGCACAAAGCCGCCCGGAGCAGCACAGGGAATTTTTTGCCCTGCGCAATTTGAACGCTCCAACTTGGAAAGCGTACAGAGGCTTTGCCAAAAATGTGCTCTGGGGACAAAGGTCGGAGCACTAAGGTGTGGCACATCCAATGTCTGCAAATGCAGTGAGCAGCCCTAGTTTATGGTGTGGAGCAACTAATAGTTCTCGCCTGTGATTGCCTCACTTAATGACCCATTTCTAGTAAAGAAATCAAAAGCCTCGGAATCCCGAGGAAAAGGGGAATGTCAGAGCCAGCAGCACAGAATAGCATGTATAACGACACGGGCTGGGGCCGTGGGTTTGAACTAAACCTCTGGAGCCAAGCTGGTCCCAGGTCTGTATGCAAACACGTGGTGAGATCCCAAGGCTGGGTCAAACACCCTCTTACAGAATGGAAAAGGAAAAACCGTGTGGATGCTGCTGCTTGAACACAATGGAGAGGCAGAGCCACGTCACACCGTGGCTGCAGGGAACACAGGTCAAAGAATTCTTCTACCAGGGAGGAATAGTCTGGGACTGGAACCAGCTTTTGCAGAGAGCTGTGAAAGGAGAAGTATGACTTTTAATTCTCTTGTCTCATTGCAGAGCTAATCACAGTCTGGCAGAAGATAATTTACCAAGTTTCCCCTTATTTGTTTTTTCACAATAGCTGACAATGCAAGCAGATTTAGCAGAAAAACTGCTGTGGTAGAGGGGCAATCAGTAGTAATAGGAAAACCACAATTTCTCCTATAGCTGTTAATTCATATTAAATATTTTCTGTCTCTGCATAGTCAAACTATAATGTGTCAGTACTAAACATGTGATTATACTAGTTAGCTTTTTGGCTAAAATATTTGGAACAGTAAAACTGATAGATAATTACAGCAACAGTTATTTGTTCCCTGCCAACCCTGCAGTAAGGCACGCTTGCCTGCAGAGTTACGTCTTTTTAAGCACAGAAAGATAAGTTGTACACATCATATACTTTGAATAATGAGAAAGATTTCCTATGGCCAGCATTTCAGAAGTGGAAACAGACTGTGGTTTGATACAAACCATATCTATTTATGCAAAATGGGATTTTAATTGGAGCTACTTATCCCCATGATATAAATGAGGCAATGAAAAATGATTGATGCACTCCGGTAATTATTGTTATACCACCTTGCAAACTACAACAAAAAAAATCTTTCATGTACATAATGGCTGTTTAAATTTTAATAAGATACAGAACTGCACTTCAGTAGGCAAAATATTAATGCTACATTTTGGGCAATATTTATATTTAAATACAAACAATATTTAACTGAAAAATCAGAATACATGAGGAATGCTGGGTGGATTTATTTAAGTGATAAATAGATCTATTTTGGACACATACAAAAGAAAGTAAAAAATGCATTAGCCAGTTATTTTTCGCAGTGGGAAAGTACAAGCATGACACAGCATAAACTCATTGTCTCCCGAAGTATAAGAAGTGGCAGTAAGGATGATGGTATAGATATATACAATCTCACAGTAGTCACTTGCTGCTTCTTTATTTCTACCAAACAGCAAAGGTTAAGAGGGCGAAAACAGTTCCTGTTCATTATTACACAGAATGGACAGCAATATCAATTCTTAATAATTGTTATACCTACGGGGGAAGTAAAGCAATTTTGCTCATTTAAATGAAATGAAAGTTGAGCACTAAAGCCATCCTTCTCTTCTTCCCCAGCTACGGAACAATTCCCTGCCAGAATGTAAAAACGCGTCGGTTCTCTCCATCACAGCTCTATCAGCCCTTCCGGAAAACCCAACAGCCAATAAGGCTCAAAGAGACTATTACAGAGTACAAGCCTCGAACAGTGCAGAGACACCAAATGCAATAGTCCTATTATAGATAAGTCTTCTGAAGATAGAAAAAACTGCAGAAAAGAGTCCGTCTACATGGTCAACCAATGCGTCATTTGTCAGAAAAGAAATGTCTCAGCTAGCTTGAAAAAAACACCAAGAAGTTGTTTGTAACGGAGGAGTGTATTGAATAAAAGACCAAAGCAATCAAGACCTTCTGTGGTTATAATCGCATTTGTGCATTGACAGTATTTCAGTCAATAGACTGTCATACACTGGCTAAGAGTTGTATTGTAAAAATGTTTGGACCATCATATCAAATTTCATAGCTGATGCCCTACAAAGTCAGAGAGTGGAATCATTATTCTTAATAGGGTGATTGATCAAGCCATACGTCCTGCAAAATCAAATTTTACTTCAGCGTCTCCTATGAAGAAAAATGAAAAAAATAATTCAATTCGTATGTATGATCATCTCTAGCAGCCAGTTCACATTGCGTCAGGAAAATCAGTGGCCTACTCTGCGTATAGAGCATGATCTCGCTTTTCTGGAAATCGGTCACAAGTTCTCACCCTCTTGTAGAGAAGCAGGGGATAATGAAGGGGAAGAGTCAGGTCTGGAGCCGGGGAGTAGTGTAGATTTCTCTGCAATTCTGGATCCAGATTACCACATCCTGGATGTTACTATTGGACCAGGCAAAAGCAGAAAAGGCAGCTTAGCTTACTCTCCTCTATTTCACCAGCCACAGCTCAATCTGTGCAGGGAGAGCTTTTCAACATCCTTGCTTAAGGTGAACCTTCACGGCAGTAGCATCGACACGTACACAGGCTGGGTCAGGCTCTATCTTAATCAGGGCTGTCAGTTCCAAAGATTTCTCCTGTTTATTGAGACTCTCAGTGAACCTGAATCAAGCAGAAGTGGAAGGAAACCCTCAAATCATGTCATTTGCTTTGAGTTTGCGTTATAAAACGAATGCACTGTGGAATAAAGAGAAAACGGTGCTGTTGATAGGGGAACAGGAGCAGTTGGTCTTAAACCACGACAGGAACTCATTGCACTGCACACTTTTGTATCGCGTTGCAGGCTTCAGCATATAATGGAACTGTTTGGCTTTTGAGTTCCTTTCTGTTAGAAATGCAATATTAATGAACCATATTGAGTTTTCCCAAACAATAACAGGGATACTCAAAAAAAGAACAACCCTAACTGTCCTAATTTTACATGCACTTTCCAACCCAGCTCTATTTAGCCACCAAAACTGAGGAAAAATACCCAAAGTAGACAACATTAACAAATTGTGAAACATGGATCAAGGGCATTTCTCTTAAATCCCTGATATGATCAGTTCAATATCTGTCCCTCTTATATACCGGTAATCACCTGGATACAGGGTTTAGTAACTATCTCTAATTATAGAGATGTTGAGCAGTGATTTTTTTTAAGTGAGAGTTCAGCTGAGAAGAGCTTCTTGACTAGAAGCCAGGGCGCTCAATCAATTAAATCATCATAAGAGAAGAAGAATCAGACCAAGGGGGGAATGCGTATGTGAGGCTGATCATTAGTACAACTGCACTGTCACCTCAGCGTAGGCTGGAATGCGGCCACAGAAGTAAATTGATGGATGAATTTCGCTCGGCAGAGAGCAGCCCACAGTGAATTGCTGATAAGATCTCCAAATAAATCTCACAATATTAGAAGCCAAGGTGGAACTGCAGCCTCTGCAGCCTTGCTGCAGCTCACAAACTAAGCAGGTTGTCCTGTGTACTGAACCTCAGGGGGCTTTGCTGGTCTGAAGGAGTTTTTTCTCCCCATCATCTGAAGATGCTTTTCTTCTCATTGTTCCTGAGATGTTTGTGCAGTGTTCGTGAGTAGCTCATGAAAACTGGAAGTGGACTGAACTTAAAAAGCCTGGCAAGATTTAGATGAACTTGTATGACTCAAAGTTGCTGACTTCCCCTCTAAGTACTGTTCTTCTAGGTGGCAACCTAATGTCTGCCAGTTAAAGAGAGACTTCGTCTGGAACCACCACTTTCCAAACAAAAAGGCAATGGTGGTATGTAAGGGGCGTAAGGATTAAGCTGTCTGGCAAGTTGGTTTCTGGGTTCATAGAGATGATGGTAACTCTTGACCTGCAGAATACAGATAAAGAGGATGTCAGACAGCTCACTGATAAAAGTTTCTTTACCGTGTTTAGCTATTTAAGTCTTCAGCGTACAGGTGCATTTTGGTTTAGGTTCCCTCAATAGAAAAAGAGACAAAAAACTACCAATCTTCTTGGCACGTAGAGTCAAACCCTAAAAAGAGAGAGGAAATTCCATAGTAATTCAACAGGTGTCCACGAAGTCCTAAGAAAGAGGAGACCTGGACTGCTGTCATGATCCTCTAGCTTGCAAACTACAGCGATGTGACTCTGGAGTCAAAAATGGGTGCATGAGTCATGAGAAGATACATGAACTTCCCGAGTTTCTCACCTACGAAGTTTGTGCTGTGAGAGATGTGAGGCTCATTCCTGACTAACCATTACACAACCAAGGCAATGGCTTTACAAATGAGTATAAAAATCATTATTTAACTCTTGTGGGAGCTCAGAGACTCCTAGATCTGCACTATGCTGAAAAGGCATAAGCCATGATACTTGAAAACGTCTCTTCTTGTCACTTCACTGCAAACAGATGTTTTTGGAATAGGACATCCAAATAGAGAGATTTTTCCCCCAGAACTGTCCTGGATAAGGTCTCCCGTCTGGCACTGACAAAGCTCCCATGTCCCCCTTAATAGTACAGTGTACTCTAATTAAGACTGTGGGTAGTGATGTGGCTTTTTACAGCATGTAAAGTCCATAACCCAAAGCCATTTATACAGCTGCCCGCTAAAACTCAGGGGACACCAAGATCGTCCCCAGACCATTGTGATAGTTCTATTCCAAGAGTTTTTAGTCTTGGTGATAGATGGCCAACCTGAGAGCATGAGGAAGAGCAGCACTTTACTTATCCATGAAGCTTGAAGCACAAGGAGAAGTATAAAAGTCCTCACAGTTACGTGTTTCCCTTAAGGATGACAGTCCCCATCCCTAGTGTCCTCAAGCTGCAAGGAAAGCGAATGGTTTGTGGCACGCAGATGTACAAGGCAAACCTCACTAAATAAATTAAAATCTTTCCACCAAAACACCGAATTGAATTCAGATGCATGGAAATGAGGCACCGAATTTTTGTCTGGAAATCACGCTGGACTCCCTTCTGCGCTTCGAGGGTCTTAAAAGCATTCGTGTCTCCTCTCACGCTGCCCTTTCACTTCTAAAGAGACACCTCATCAGCAGAAAAAGGTATCACATTTGTTCTTCATCACTTCTCTCCTTAAAAATTCTCCTCTGCTGCAGCAGATGAGAAACTTGGCAGCAGGGAGGCAGCAGGTGTGCCGAATGCTGCTCTCATCATCCCTCACACCGACTGCTCTGCCTCATTAGTTATAACTCTATCGGTAAAGCAACCAGGGGATGGGGCCAGTATTAGCATGTGACTGCCCGGAACACTCGACCGATATCCCACTGTTAGGCCAGCATGAAATAGTGTTTCTTCAAACCTCGCGTAGGTGCCAGGCAGGGGTTAGCAGAGCCCGGGGACTAATCCCAGTGGGCAGGCTGGATGCAGCCAGTTTGAGAAAATTTGAGCTGCAGGGACGCGACCGAGGCTGTGCCAGTCAACCTCGGGGTCAGAAAATCGCCTGGTCCAACAACACCCCTACTGTCTCTTGGCAAACCTGCACTGTCATCTCCTGCCTCACACCCAGGTCTTTCCATTCTCAGAGCCTCAGCTGCCTGCAGAAAGCAGCACAGCCCCCTGCAGATAATGGGGAGATAAATTTCATCCTCCCTCTAGAAGCGTTAGAATAGTTTGTCAGATGGTTTAGATCACTCTGTATGAATGCTGTGTCCTCATCAATACTCGCCGCTCTGCCAGGTTTTTCTGTCATTCACAAATTTTATCTGCAGTCATTTTATATTTACTTCTAGATCACGAATGTAAATATTGATAGGAGTGAGTCTGATACCAGAAGCCCACCAAAAACACATTTGCCGATTATTCCACATTGACAGCTGCTTTTTGAGATCTGTCATTCAGTTTGCATTCAGTTTTTAATGCGTGTTATTGATAATTGTATAATGCTATTTTTTTATCAAAATATCCCTCAGAACTGAATGAAACATGTCACAAAAAGTTATGTTAGCACACCTACCCTAATTAATCTAGCAACTAAATCTGTGACCTCATCAAAGAATGAAATCAAGTCTGTGTAGAATGACCAGTTTCTTGTGGAAAACAAAATCTCATTTTAATTCCTAACTATTTTCATTGACTGAATTCAATCAGTATCACTATTTATTATTTTTCCTCCCGGAGTTAACAATGGCTTTTCCAAAATCTGCTCAGGATTGCGAAAACATGCAAGGTTTTGTTTGTCTTTTATTAAAGACATTTTCTAAAATCAGAGGACACTCTGGAGGGGGGAAAAAAAAAAAGAAAACTTGAAATAGAGGCATCCGGAATAGTGACTTAGTTGCTGGGCTGGCATATCAAGAAAGCCCAGGGAGAAGAAGGAATATCTGAGTCATCCTCAAAACTCTCCTTTTTCCAGGTCTCAAGCACAAATCAAAGAGCAATAGGGAACCGTTCGCAGGCTGCTTCAACGCAGGCAGAGATTGATTTCGAGCTGCACAGCCTTACCCAGGCTCCGCAGCCGGGCGTGCCGGGGGCACAGGGAGACCTCCGGGCTCTAAGGGCTGGGCACAGAATTAACAGTGTGAGTTGCTGACCTGTGCATTAGCAGCAAAGGAGCTACTGCTTTTCCTCTCTGGTTCAGTCTCTTACCCTGCTTTCACAAAAGACTCTGATTAAGATGTAAGATTTTTAGATCCATGATTAATATCTCCTAATCAAAAGTGGAAGCTTAAATAGCATGAAGGAAACAACTTTGATATTAAAGGGAGAGAAAGAAGAACAAATAGTTTAATTTGCTTCTTGTCTTTCTTGGCTTGGAATTTCGAAGCAGATGTTCCTATGCAAACAGAAAAAAATCATCTTTCGTCCAAGTCTGAGCACATACCGCATGGTTCAGAGAGAAGACGTATAGTGAGGACTACAACAGCACGCTTCCTGCGTGTAGTGTCACAAAAATGTCACAAGCAATGACCTATCTCAATTGTCTGAACGTGAGACAGAAAAAACAAATGAGAAAAGAAATCATTAAAAAGAAATAAAATACTTGATGGTAACCCATACTGATAAAACACGTGTAAGTATGCTATTTCAAGCATATCCAGAGATCTAAAAATAGGAAAAATGCAGGTTGAGTATTATAGTAAGATTTTAATGACTATCTTCAGAGACAAAGAAGCAAGCAACGTTGAAAGAAAGGAGCTGATTTCTGGATCTTAAACTGATGAGACCACGGGGTAGCATATGCAAAGCCTCTGATTACTCATAAATAGGGGAAACAGACTCTTCATATCGCCCAAATTGTAAAGGGCTGGAATGTCAGATTTTCAAGAGGTCTTTGATTCTTTTCGGTCTGCATATGTATTGAAGGATGAGAGAGAGCTAAATTGTGGAAACCAAAGCCAGACATGGCAAAAACCCCATCAGGAAGGCATCCAACCGGAGGATGTGTGATGTTTCACACATTAACGGTAACCTGAGAGAAATAGTCCCTTGTAGCAAATAGCACCAACCTTCCATCTCCGCCAGGAAGCAGCACACCGCGTGCCAGCTCAACCTCCCTGTCCTCCCGGACGGATTCCAAAGCAGGCAGCGAGTTAACCTGCTTGGGAAGAGCAAACTCCCTCATCTCGTTATTGTCCAGGAAGAGAACTGGCACAAACGCAGGCATGGGCTGAGAGCTTCCAAAAGAGTAATCCTGTCCCGTTCCCCTCAACCGTGGAATCATCACAGATGGACATATCACTCATCCTAGTATTTTCTATGGGGTTACGACCTTTAAAATGCTTTTTATAAATGTACCTTGTTTACAAGGAGCTCAGGAAGACCCCCAGAAACACCAACTATTTGTGATGAAGATGGAATAGGGAGGGGATGCAGATCGGGAATGATAACAAGCAAAAAAACTTCAGGTTTGGATATAAATCTGGGATGCTGGATCCCACGGCAAGACAGTTCTTGACCTGCTACTATTTAAAAGCCTGGTCGTGCAGCATGGCTATAGATCTAGACCACATAGGCACAAGTTACACATGTACATACACATCCTAACAGATTTCATGGAGCCACTGCCAGTTATCTCTCTGGGTATATTTCTGTAGAAGCCAAAATGGGTCCTGGGGACTTTTGTATCCCCCATCCAGGGTCCAAGCACACCTCCAGCATCTATGTCCTTAGATCTCAGAGAGGTCTAGTCATAGCAGTTGCAATCACCACTTCTAAATATGCTCAGCTTTCATATAGGAAAAGAAAACATTTTAAAATGTCTCTCTGTGCTTAGACTTGTACTGAAGACCAGTATTTGCTATGCGTAAACTGAGCAGAAGCTGAGTGCAAAATCTGGCCCTTCACATGGTGAGATATTTTTGGCATTGGGTCCAGATAACAACAAAAAAACATTTGTCTGAATTTAATCAGTTGGTGCTAGTAGGCAGTGTGAGAAGACTTTATGCAGGTATTTGTTTGTCCCAGCAATAAGAAGAATATTGGAATTTATATCCAGGAGATAAGAGAGCACCTTGTCACTCAAGCGCAGCTAACAAGGGAATCACTGTTTGGTACAGACACATAAATGCCAAAGGCTTAGTCTGAATATTATTGTAAATTCTATTTTTATAACCTCTTATTTTTAAAATTACCTTTTAATTGATTTTTAACTGTATTTTTCAATGGCATCTAGTGACATGTGCTTTGCAAATATGCCCCCACATATAGCAAAACATATTAAAGGAGAAAATACCGATATACTAGAGGTACTATCTTCAGAGACAGCACTAAGTAGAAATTCTAGTGTTCTCCTTAAGATGTTTTGCAAAAGGAAGTGAGATCAAATTTTTTCCTTGTGTAAGTGGGTGCAGTTCTACCACAGGCAACTGATGCGAGATGACTTGGTCCCCAGAGTGTTGAGGATGCACATCACCAATCCTTCCCAGCAGTCACCAGCATGGAATGGGAAGGCACCTAAAGCGGTCACGCAGGGTCAGCAGCGCAACGGCCACCGGGTGATTCAAAGTAACTTCAAATTTGCCTCAGCAAAAGCAGCTGGGGAGTCAATGGTTGCTGAAAATAAAGTACTCTAACATTTGTCACTTGTACAGTGTTATTTATTACAGGGGACAAAATACAATGCTAAAGCATTGTTTAACCTAAAACACGAACAACACAGATTCCTTAACAAGTGAGTCACACTTATCTAACATGCAAATCAAGGCAGCAGATCAAACCTTCGGAAAGGTTCTGTAACTGAAGCTGAGAGTTATGCCTTAGGAAATGTAAATGGTGCTACTTGGCTTTTGCGTAAATGAGGAGTTAGAAAAAAACGAGTGGTAACTTCCAATTCTGGGCTCTGTGTGATTACCCAAGATGAAATTTCACCAGGACGTACTGACCAACTGTTGGGTTAATGTAAAGTTTCACAAGGCCTTTAGCGATCAGAAGAGGTTAGGGCATCTCTTTTACCTCAGGAACACCACGGTGGAGAAAAGCAGAAGGCAACGCCTCTCATGTCTCCAGTGTGCTGTTCTGGAGGGGTCAAATAGCAAAGGGACGGGACCATTAACAGACAGAGCACTATAAATTACATCCATCCAGCTGCCTAAAACACAGGTTTGGGATGGGTTTAAAAAGACAACCCACTTAATAACAACAAATGACAAAATCCTGGGAAGCCTGAAGTGAAACTATGAAACTCCCTTCTGTTTCTGACTCAGGGTTGGGGTCAAAAGGATTTTGTGCCCCGGGAGAGAAACCATGCACAGGGAAAGGCTGGGACCAGCACCCTCAGCTCCCACCACCCAAGGCACCCTACGTTTGCCATCAGATTTGTTGGAAACCACTCACTGTTGTAGCTGCTGTTCCCACTAGTCTCTGCTGGCGCGGTGCTGTGCTCCCCGGGCCCTTCAGAGGTGGCCCTTCCTGCCATGGAACGGGGAGAAAAAGGGAGGAGACGGAACAAAGAGAGGGAAGAAGGGGACGTGGGAAGGGAAAAGAAGGGAAAGGGAGCATCTGTCACCGAACTCTTCCAGCAGCTTTGTTACACGTAGACACTGAGCACGCTTAGGGCAGGCTGGCATCGGCCCCAACCGGCTCCAGGTGAGGCGTGGAGAAGCTGCTTCACACAAACGCAGGTTCCCGAGCAGGCAGGCACACACCTGGGCTGGTTTTGCAGCCCCAGGCAGCTGGAAATTTCAGCACACCTGCACTACAACAAATATTTTCCTCTTTTCCATGAAAAATGTTACTCTCTATTGCAAAAAATTGAGATTTCTAACTGCAAAGCTCCATTTATGGTTTTTAACAAGTCAATATTTTCCTGCTAAAAAGTGGTTTTTTTCCCCAAAATTCAATTCCCCACAGAAAGAAAGTTATCACAATTTTTGTAAATGAGTGCAGTTGATATATTTTAGGGAAAATCAAATTAACAAGTTGAAAAATACTACTTCCTGTACATTTTTGAAACCCCTGTACAACCTTATCAAAGTCAGCAGGATAACAACAGGTGAAGCCTGCACATTTTTACTCTACCTGGTATTTGCTGACAATTCACACATACCTTTCACGTGGCCGGGATGTCATATCATTATTAGCAAGACTGTAATTTCATTAAAGGTTACAGAAGCAGTGAAAAACACTGAAAAACCAGAATTTAATATTTATCCAATTCCCAAGCTTAACAATTATGGCAGAGGCATAGCGCTTTTGCAGTGGAAGGACCTGATTTTCTTTACGTTGTGCAACTCATAAAACCCGCAGGACTGGGGAACGACTGTATTGATCTTGGATAAGATTCACTCCTGTGCAGAGATCCAGCACAAGCCAGTATATCACACAAATTTTGTTTAAGCCTCCTACTAGGGAATAAGGTGACATGCAAATCACGCGTTATCGTTACGATGATGCTTTGCGCCTAAATTTTGCCACTCCTGAGTAGACTACAAAACTCTTTCAGAGATTGTCAAAGTAATTCCCATTCTGCAAACAGGGAGAGGGAGACAGTGAAAGGAGACGTGACCAAGCCAAGGTCACCGAGCGGGGAGGCAGAAGAGCTGGGACACATCCAGATGCCAGAGCAGAGCTCTAGCTTCTGGCCACTGCCCTCACACGCCGTGCAGACACACAGTCGATGACAGCGTCTGCCCCACAAAATGTCTAAAACGCCTCTTGTAAAGCCTGCTTGCACAATGGGAGCTGAATATCCATCACCAAATGCATTCGTTAACTCCTGCCATTTTATTTTGGTTTCAATTTCAATGACACCTCATTCAATTAGGTGTTGTATACGTTCTGCAGAGATGACTAACTCTCTTTTTGTTTTTTCCTTGCGGATACGTATTTTACATGGTCTTTTATCTTTCAGCAGCAGCTTTTGCTCACCCATACTTCCTCCTACGGGCTCTGAGGAAAAGGAATGTAACTGGCACACTTTTCTACCCTTAAAATGAAACTAGGGTTCAGGTTACTGTCATAACGTGAACACTGGTTAAACATCTTTACTGACAGTTTTAAAACTTCCAGAACACTGGAATTAAGCAAAAATGAATTGGAAATCTCAGAGGCAGATTTCAGTAGACAGCAACACACATACAATTCATTAACACACACTGGAAAAATGCAAGTGCTACATTTCATATGCGTCACAAACCCTTAAGAACAACGAAATTGTTCATTAGCAGACTTCAGGGGAGAAAAAAGCTAAACCTAGTTGCAGCGCGTGCTGCCCTTCTGTGTCTCAGCAAAAGCTGGCTGCAAAACAGAGTAAACTGTGGGTATAGTTTCAGGAACTACAAGTATAGTTTCAGATCAATCTATTCCTGAACTCGTGTGGACACTCAAAACACTAATGGGAAAACAATCCAGCCAAGGTAACTTGTAGCAAGGATAAAAATCCTTCCTTCATCACAAGTGGGTCCTCCAAACGAATACCTTATTGCACTGGGGATCCATCGGTTCTTGGTTGTTTCTTTTTAACTAAACACATATGCACCTGTAGGTATGAATGGTTACTTTTTTATTTGGCCATAAGGTGCCCAAGTGGCTGTTTAATTCCTCACTTAACTGCCTAACCATGAATATCCCTGTACAAACTGCAATTACAAGTGCACGTTCCTTGTGCGTTACAGTCTTTGGTTTGCTCTTCTTAACTGCCAAAACACAAAAAGTTTCAAGATAGAAGCAAAATGTTGGATTCTGCTTTGCCAACTGCCTGCCTGAAGGCTGAACACGACTAAAGGTACTAGCCCAGAGAAATGTGGGATTCAGGCTGGTCCAACGAGCAGCTAAAGCAAGCTAGTGCAGATCCTAGCCTTGCCTTCCCAGTCCTTGCACGCTCAGAATCCCACTGGTTCCCATTTTATTGTGCACGTGACCAGAAGACAAATTTAACAACAAACCTTTGAAAGGATTTTGGAATTCAGGTTGGAGTAACAGCAAGTAACAGTGAGAAATCCACTTCTCTTCAGACGGATAAAGTCATAGAAATGCAAGGTAGACCGAAAAGAATCAATTTGTCATGACCAGTAAAAAGAGAGCTGAAGCTTATGTTTTCATTTCTGATACCTAAACCGGCAAAGCACTTCAGAAGCTGACATTTATTGATCATGTAGCCTCAAAACAATATTGGCAAAGCTAAGAGTCCATGCAGGTAAAAGACATGCATTAAATACAACACGAAAGTTCCTATAATTGCTTCTGATAGCAGAAAAAAAAGAAAAATAAATTCCATTTACAGACTGCCATGTGTATTGGAAGCGTATAGCCACTGTTACCAGCAAGAAAGTGTTGGGATTTTGCTATTACATGGCTTTTTCTTTCACGTTAGATCACCATTTTGAGATGCAGAGTGGATGCTGTGCCTGTTAATGTCACCGGCCTCAATCATGCAATCCTTAATCAAGCAGAAATCCCTGCAGCTTTGCCCATATAAGAGTTGCAGACATAGTTATAGGTCTTCTGGTGCAGATTTGACCCCTGCTGCCTCCCTGCCTCAATAAAACTCCTAAACCCTTTCAGTTCATTACTTCTACAACTTGCCTGAGGGCATGGGAGTGCAGCAGTTAGGGGGCTACTTTCTGTTTTTAATCAAGAGTTGAGGCTTCATCCAGTGACTATCCTGGTCAACATACAGCCAGAGCAAGAACCTAAACCAGATAGCGGGCTGGTAAGGATTACTTGTCTCAGGGTAAATCACACTCTCCATCAACCGTTTGCCAATGCGAAACAACAGTTTACAAGTCCTGGCTCAGCCATTGCCACTATGTCCTTTTTTAGAACATAAAATGTTTCCTCAATAGTGTAAAAAGGTCATTAGGATTGTTTATTCCGAGCTCTGAAATATGTATTCAGTTCTCAATCTGCTTATATGTCTTTTAATTATATCGACATTGGTGTTCTGTCTTTGTAGTGTAATTGGAAAGTGATAGAAAATCAAGACATTAAGCATTGCAGTGACTGGAGTTGTTTTTCATGGCATTTATCATCTCACTGCTTGCTTTTCAGAATTAAATTTCCAACACAATTCTCCTTTTAACATACAGTATTGGGTGAAAATATTAAACATGTTCACTGGCAGACGATGCCTATTTATCAGACAAGCACAATAAAAGCCATGCCCCGCTAAATTCTGAGCCTGCAATTCACTAAATTGCCTAATTCAGCATTAAAGAGGAAGGAATATACATCTGGGAGATTTTGTGTGGAAAGAATCTTAAAAACTTTTGGCATAGCCTGGATGAGAACGTATCGGAGACCAATGCAAAGAAAACCACGTTGTGTGCGTGGGTGACAAACAGAATGACGGTCGCGTCCCTCACAATTCACAAAGGAGGTAGAGGGGGCACAGCCAGACAGGAGAAGAGGATGCAAATGCGTCTGTTGTGAAACACAAATAATGGGAGCTGTCCAGACAGACATACTAGTTGAATTTGTTTCTTGAAATGAGATTACGTGTAGGCAAACACATACACAAATGAGATTATGCGTAATGGAGAAGGGAAGGAGACCAAAACTGATTTCAAAGAGGGGACAGCCATCATTGTCAAGAACAGGCGATAGGAAAAGGAGAGCGAGGGTGATAGCACTGCGGGCGCCTTGGCCGTGAGAGAAGTACTACTCCTGACTGAAAAGTCTCCGACTGCGCTGGAGAAAAGGAGGTGCAGACAGCACCTGCAGCCAGGGATTGAGAGCCAGAGGGCAGCCTGCACGCTCATGTTTGTGGAAAGAGGCCTGGACCTTAAGAGAGATTAAATCTTTCCGAAAGAGAAAGAAAAGGAAGAGGAGGAATCTGCAAAAGCAAAAGTAACTCCTGAACAGCACCAATGGTCTCTGATTTAGGAAATGCCTCAAAGTAGAAGTGTGTAAGTAGGAAGGTAGTGTCTGTCTGTCCATCTATCTACACATACGTAGATATACATATACTTTACTACATATACTTTCATAACCATAGATGACTACAGATGGACAGCCATGAGTACAGCAAACACAGCCTGTGTGCACACAGGCACGTACATGCAGGCATATATGAAGACATAAATACAAGGTTATAAAAATGTGTATTATGTATATATGTATAAAATATGCAAAACCTTCAGATGAAATATAAAATATATGTGCGCCTCACCAATATACATTGAAGGTATACTGTTTAGTTAGAACTGAAAGATTCAGATGTACATATATGCACTCAGATACAAGATATTTACCTGGATAAAATTCAAATCTTCTTGCAGTTTATACAAGTGTTCCCATAATGTTAGTGGTCTGGTTATATACAAAGGCCATGATTTAGACTAAACTTAAAATACCCATTAAACCAGCAATAAACCTTTTCTGGGTTCGTATTTTCCAGTGAAAAGATGAAGCAAACATTCAAAATTGAACCGAGGGCTATTAATTACAAACTAATCTAAATGCATTATCATCCTGTAGTCATTTGGCCTCAGTCCTGAAGTAATGACTGGTGGACTTTAGGTGCAACCAAAAGTCACGTTCAGGATGGGGCTTCAGCCTCCAAATGTTCTGTGGAAGCTGCTGCATATCAAACCTGACTTAAGACAGCCAAACTTATTCTCCATTGAAATCCACATGAACATTTTGATAATGACCAATGCCATACATCGTTAGAGTTCTTTACTCAAGGTTCACTTCATGCTTTATTTACCATGTTTTACTAGGCAGTAATAATAATGGAATGATGAATGGAGAAAACCAGGTTTTTGTTGTCTTTGTTCAAATTTCTCAGTGTGAGAGAGCAACATGTGTCTAATTTTTCGTATATCCTTGAACAGCCTGAAATGACAGATTGCCCATAATCTGTTATAAAATCTCAGTGCCAGAACATGACAATAGACAGCACCACAGAGTGTCTTGGTTATCTCAAAGGGAATAATTTAACACTAGCCAATAGCAAAAAGGTGACCCAGTTCGGAGAGGCCTGGAGAGAGATACATTGCTGGTGGCTCCAACCATGTGTGGCTACACGCAGGCACAGTTAAAAGGCAGATTAATAGGCCGTCAGGTGCAAGGAAAAAAGCCAAGGAGCCCTACTGTGGAACACACGGCTCTTATCCTATTTTGCAAAGCACTTTATGAATTAACCTAGGCTGGTGTGGGGCTTTTTTCAATAGTGAGCATCCAAAGATTCACACCAGCGTTTCTCCAGCCTGATCTGTATTCCGAAAGAGTACTGCTCACATAAATCTCAGTGTTGTTTTTTACCAGAGAGTGAAAGGGAAAAAGAAAAGCTGCCGTTAAATCAATAGGCTGCATTGCACACCGCAGTGTATGAAAGTAATAGTGCTGTGCTTATCATTCGTGCTGCCACCAACTAATTGCTGCAACTTGCACTTCATTATCCTCTGTAATAATAACAGAGAATGACAAATAAGAACTGTTATCTTTCTGCTGCCCAGTCTTTACTCGCCCGGTGAGTTCTCATTCAAATGCATCTATCTAGATGAATAAGATTTACCAGATTACACATTGACTTGAAAGGTTTAGTACAAGCTGCCTTAGGAAATATTTTCACAGGCACACTTTTGGGATCGAGCACAAAAAACAGTCTTTACTGCTGCTTTTGTACCCACCATGGCCTCCCTTCGCTCTCCCTGCATTTAAGTCAGCAAGGGTGGCAGACAGAAAACCTGATTCCTATGAAACACTTAACACGCCTTATGTCTTCCCTGAATCAGGTCTTCCAGTCATTCACACACCAGAGAGGTGGTCTGATTCTTTTGATGTTAAATTAGGTACCGTAACTAATAAAACTGCCTACATTGATTATCAAGCAGAAATACCCAAAGAATACTATGGGTAGGAGAAAAGACTTTGGGCTCTGGCAAGAAAGGATAAAAGTATCTGATCATTAATGTGTGTCCTAGTTAAAGAAAATCCTTTGTTGCAGCAAAAAAAGAGGAACTGTAGAAAATCTGAATGAAACATCCAATACCCACATTATGACTACTCGTCTCTGGTGGTGTTCAGAAGGGGAAGAGGAGCCTCCCAGTTCTCTTCTGTTGCTTCTAAATTCTCTGCAAGACAATGGTTTTCCCCACTGGATGTAAAAGGCGCGCATGGTATCAGAAGGAAGGAGAGAATGGGGAAGCCATCATTACAAAGTCTTTATTTATCTTAGTGATCCTCAAAAATGTCAGTGTTCTTATGGAAAGACATATGGACTTAATGAGACACTGCAGTGAAAACTCAGAGGTGTCACTAGTCAGATGAATGCACCTATAAACTACATCTTTTTAATCCCATGGTAGCCTCATCTGTGAGTCCAACAAAAGGCATAGAATCATGATAGGCAGTCATTCAGGTCAGAAAAGTCCCTTGGGATCATTGAGCCCAACCACTAACCCTGCACTGCCAAGCTCACCCGTAACCCATCTCCCCCAACCCCACATCTCAACGGCCTTTAAACACTCCCATGGATGGGGACTCCACCCCCTCGCTGGGCAGCCTGTGCCGGGGTCTGACCACTCATAATTGCATTAAGGCAAGCATTTGCATAATTAAAGACATAAAGGTGAAGAAGCATGAAAAAAAAAACCAAAAATGCAATTTGCTGGACCATTTCTTTTCCAAAGCCTTCCAACCCAAATCTGAGGTAGCTAATAGCCCGATACTGCTGTGGCAGCCATTCCACAATCGTTGCTGTGAGGTGGTTTCCTACCTTACCCCACACTGAGCTCTCCTTTAAACTTCTGCATTTTTCTGACTCCTTCGAGAGAGTTTGTTTCCTTCTATTTTTGTTTTAGGGATAAAAGATGCTCTTTTTGTTCTTTGCTCGGTTACAAGCCGGCTATGATCAAGAATCTCTCTCAGAAAACAGGACTACGTAAGTGTCCATAATTACGTGTAAACTAGCTCACAACAGCACATAAATCTAAATACAACCATGAATCAAGGTCGCATTTATATTAGTCCAAATACTCTGCTAGTTAATGATGTTTCCAATTGGTTTAGCTTTATTATAACCTATCTGATAGTTAAATCAATCAAATAATCATTGCTGTAGTTCATCAAATATACATCTCTATAAAGATGGCACTCCCTTTGCATAGTACTAAGGAAAACCAGTATTTCTTCACTGCATACATGATTAGGTAGTCTTAATATTTTTGAAATGTGGTGAAATAGTGCCTTGGAGGTAACAGTTAAATATTTTTGCATATGTTTACAGAGTTTTTCTTAGGAAAAAAAAAAAGACATGAGTTATACTGCACACTGTTATGTAGTCAATGGCATGTATTGACTGCAATATGCTACTCGACACTGCTTCATACCAGGCATTTACATACACTCCCAGAAATTTATTTTTTTCTTACCAACTATACTGCATCACACTGATTTTGCTTTTTAATTTTATTAAAACATTCTTCCAGAAGCTTTTCCCCATCTATGTGGATAACAGCTTTTCTGTGAACAGCATTAAAAGGAACTACTCGTCTTACTACTGCATTGACATTATCATGGTAAATTGCCTTAAAATATCACTTGTTAACTGTAATATTAGCAAAATAAAATGTTTCAAATTTGCCTACTGTGTCTCAGAAATTGCCCTGATGTTGAATTACTTCTCATAGTACATTAACAATTATTCTAATGATTGTCAGGAGCAGTGATGGACATTTTGTTCTCTTAAATGCAGCTCCAAGGACACAGGCAGATCATTAAATTTTGCAACTCTTGGCTTTCAGGTAGGTGTTGTGGAAGACTTATACATCCGTTACAATTGTATTGCACTAATAGCGTGTAGAATTAGAGCATCTGCAAGCTGCAGTTTTATGCAAAACTCTAGATCAAGGCTTCCCATGCAGTGCTTCCCATTACTGCATAATAAAGATGAATGCAACCCAGTGTTGCTCAGAAAGACCGTTAACTAAATGAAGAAAGCAGTTCAGTGAATGTGGAATCTGTACAGGAGCCAAATCGAACTCCCTCTTCTAACTCAGAGATGCAACATTTGGGCAGCTGCCCAAGGAAGGAAAGAGAAGAAGAACCAAGTCGGCATGCATTTTTATTTCTCACTGACTATAAGCCCACGGTTATAAAACCTAACTAAATTCTGGATTTCTTTACGCGTGCTGTTCCAGACTCTTTAAGCCATGTATTCTTGATTATAGGAATGTAATTGATATGCAGGCCATGTTAAATGCATTATGATAACTTTGCAGTTAGGGATGTAACATATTCCCACTAAATTTCAGCGTGATGCAGTCCAGAGTGAAAACAAGATAAAAAGAATTCAGGAGATGAGAACGCAGTGGGGGTTCATATCCCTCAGCATGTGTACAGTTGAGAGGCAGAGATCCAAATGACCTGGACAAATCTGCATAAAGTTTTTTAGAAAATATAAATGAATTCCTGAGGCAGTCACTCCATCAACACATGGGATTGTATCTCCACCTCTCCCACTCTTCACTTCTGCTTGCAGAACACTTGCATAATAAGTAGAAACTGCATTTGCAATGAACTATTTTTGAGCCTTTAGGATGAACACTGTCCAACCTGACTACCTGATGGATATGTTTAATAATGTATCAAAAACGTGTATGCTCTGTCTGATTCTAAGAAGAGAAATAAGGAATGATAGTAGTTTGCTACACAATTTTCAAAATATTAAAGGCTGAACACTAATGTAACCTCCACATTGCACAGTCAGAGTAGAGAACTTGGCATTCATCATGTGTTCTAAGTTTGACCCATCACTCTAAGGAAGGTTACTAAAGAATACTGGCGTGGGAGAGATAAGATGCTACCTTGGAAAGAAAGTTTAATTTGGTAACCAAAAAATGAAATCCACCTGGTCAGGTTGAGACAACGATGCATACATGGCATGAGACACCAAACCCTCTGAAGAAAGAGGCTGCAGCTATCACAGCTGGAAGTGACTTTCAAAAGCTGCTCCCAGACTACACGGAAATGTGTGACTGGAGAGAATCCCCCGGCACAAACCACTCAGCTCCTGCTCTCTGTGCTGGGCTGCACCTTCAGGGTCCCGGGTGCACTGGTGGAGCCTGCTGGCCCTGCCCGGCCTCCCTTCGGGCTGCCAGCCCCAGTCCCTGCCCAAGGACCCAGAGGCTCCATTTCAGCTCAGCCCTGGCCTTCAGCCCCTGCCTGAGCTGTAGATGCTTTTGTCTCCAGCTCTGTCCCAGCCAGGCCACGAGCCCTGATGATGTCTAGCCCACGGACTGACCCCCTGGCCTGACCTTGGGCCAGCCTCATCACCACGGACCTTATTGACAGCTGCCGTACCACGGCTGAGTATCTGGAGCAGGTCTCCTAAAACAGCTTTTCAAAGAGGAGCAGCAAAGAAACGTGCAAGATGACAACATGCCACTTTATATACGTCTGCACGAGATTCAATCCACTTTGAGCAATCGCCTCCTATAAATTCAGACGTTGGTTTCTTAGATATAACTATTGGTCAGCCACAGAAAAACCCCATGCTTTACACAGTGGAGATCGAAAAGGTGACAAAACGAGGCCTAATCAAATGTGGCATGGATAAAAGTGCCAATGTTTAATGCTAATAAATTTAGTACAGAGAACTCTTTCATCAGTAGGGGCAACACCATTCACTGGTTTGGAAGACGTACAGTTACTTGCAGATCTACCAGTATATTGACAGGCAGAGAAGGCATTAACTGTAAACTCTTAAAAGTCTAGGTGTGTTGTATGCAGCAAATCAGAAAAGAAAAACTAAGAAATCATAACGAAAGCATCCAATTAGTTCTTCAGAAGCCTGTTAATAAACTAGAGATGTATCTCATATAACCTAACAATTATCCAGTTTAATAATTCCATAATTTAAACTGGTTTTAATGCTTTTCACTTAAAACAGGCTTAATCTTGTACATTTCTGAAATAACGGGTTTTTTTTTAAAACCATAGGTCATTTGTTCATGATAATTAGTGTGTGACATTACTCCTGCTAATGTTAAACATATGGTCAAATGTAATACTACATTATTTATTGCTACATTATGTTAAATAATCCAAGTGTAGAACACACAGAAAGCCAAGAAGCTGAAGCCTGCACTTAGTTATGTTAATTCTCTCAAGTATGATGATATTTCATTGCACCTCTTAATAGCCAAACCTTTTCTGTATCTCAACTGCTGCTTGGCAGTCTGGATTAGAAAGATGTGGGTGATCCATTCCTGTAGCTGAGATCACACCCTGCCTGCAAGTGCCTCACCAGATGGTCAGCATATTGCATTTTCCCCTTGGTAACATCCTTTTTTCTCCCCGCATCTGGAACTCAAGTAGGAAAATACTTATGTTGTTTCCTATGGTGCTGAAGGTAGAGACGCATCCTCAGCTATCGCACAGCAGCTACCCATGGTTTTACAGTATTATTCTTTAAGTTGAGATAAATCTGAATTTCAGATTCTTATTTCATCCTCTCACAGTCTTTTGATTCACCAGTCAGGTAACCACTGTCTCTTTGATCAAGAATTTCTACCAAACAATTGCTTATTTGATCTCAGGTGCTTGAAGTGTTGCTTATTCTATTCCAATGCTGCTTTGAAACAGGCTTTTAACATTCATGGTTTCCACCCTAAGATGCCTCTATTAGTTGATCAAAAGGTCATCTTGACCCCGTTTAAAACTTCTGGAGCTCTTTCTGCGTATTGTCCCCTAATCACAGTCCCAGTCCCACTGAAGTCCTGAGCTGACACGGTTTTCCAGAGGCTTGTGACTGAGCAGAAGACACGGAGTCACTCGGTAGGTACCAGGAGCTTCACAGCGAGTCCTGTGAAGTCCCAGCACTCCTCACGGGGTCACAGGCCTGAGCTGATGAGATCCTATTCATGTTATTGTTTCCTTGCTCTGAGCACCACAGAACGTTACAGTGTTTAAATAATCCTGTGTTTGGATGGAATTAAGTTTTTTATTGTAAGATTCAAAGCTTTGAAAAGGCATCATTTTATTATGCACGGTATTCACCTCCTTAAATAGGTGATACTTCCACACACTTTTCAAAATAGTTAAAAATATGCCTGGTAGTATTTTAGGAGCTTGTTTCCAAGCCCTTCCAATTTCCCTAGAAAACAACATCCTGAAATCACTGATCGCTCTGGAGACTACACTATGAAGGAAGTCTGGCAAACAGCGCGTTCAAAAGTGCTGCCTTAAAGGTGACTGTGGTGAGCTGGCCCTGGCTGGACATCAGGTGCCCACCAAAGCTGCTCTGTCACTCCCCTCCTCAGCTGCACAGGGGACCAAATACAACAAAAGGCTCGTGGGTCGAGATAAGGACAAGGAGAGATCACACATCAGTTACTATCACAGGCAAAATGGACTCAACTTGGAGAAATTAGTTTAATTTACTAACAATCAAACCGGAGTAGAATACTGAGAAATAAAACTTTGGCCAGTGGTGGATCTGTCTTGGAGCCAGCTGGCATTGGCTTTATGGGATGTGGAGGAAGCTTCTAGAAGTTTCTCACAGGAGTCACCCCTGTGGCCTACCCTCCCAACTACCAAAATCTTGCCATGCAAACCCCAGCCAGTGATTTGTCACTTTTTGAACTGGCCACAGCAGCTGAAGGAAAGATTCACATTACCCAGGGAAACACAAATTGCTTACTTGCTTCATGTCTACAATACAAAATAGTTGCAAAAGAAAATCTTCAAAATCTCTTCACATTGGGAATCTAAATTTTCTTTTCAGAAGCTTAAGAGCTGAAGTATCACTGGCTGCCACTCATCAGCTATATCCGTGTGGTGTAAATGAGGGAGTTCTGGTATTGCTGGCATGACACACAGGCATCAACAAACTCAACAATGACTGTCAGGCCAGTTCAGGAGCAACCTGCAGAAAGCTTCTTACTCTTTCATCTGCCTTACTGACAATATCTTCACTTAGTAGGTTAAAACCAGTTTGTTTATGTGCACTTGCACTGTGATCGTGTGTAGAGATAGACAGAACCTACATCAGTTTTCAAAGCGCAGTTTCAGACTTTTGAGAATTGCATCCTCAGTTACCTTTTGCTAATGTCTCTTGATGAGGTCAAATTCCTCTTCCACTTTCACAAATTTGTAATACTTTCTTTTCTCTCCAGACCAATTTTGTGTTGCCTATGAACTATTAGCTTCAAGGAGTCACTCCAGAGTAACTCTGATGTGTGATCAGAATATAAACCAGTTTGTGTGCTCGTCTATATCATTCTACCGTCCTCTCCTTTTCCCTTTTTTTCCACTCTCTCCTAGTTATCCCTCTCAGGCATCGTCCAAATCCCTTTATTGGGTTTAGCATTTAACAAAGAAGCAAAGAACCTACGGAATTCTCCTTTCATTACTAGAGCACTGTGATACCATCTTGCTTTACTCATAAACAGTATTTCACCACAGCATCAAACTCGTTCCTGGGCAGGAATATAGGGTCTATATTTTTATTTACAAGTAACTAATAATCATTTGCTTTGTTAAATGTTTTGTTTTAACAACATCAACATGAGCAGCTCCAACCCCCTGCCCCATCCAACCTGGCCTTGGACACTTCCAGCGAGGGGGCTGCCACAACTTCTCTGGGCAACCTGCGCCAGTGTCTCACCACCCTCACAGAAAAGAATTACTTCCTAATATCTAATTTAAATCTACTCTTATCTAATCCTATCCCTACACTGCCCGATCAAGAGTCCCTCCCCAGCTTTCCTGTAGCCCCCTTTAAACACTGGCAGGCTGCAATAAGGTTTCCTGGAGCCTTCTCTTCTCCAGGCTGAACAGACCCGACTTTCTCAGCCTGTCCTCGTAGGGGACACCTCCCCAGTACAGAATCAGACTTTTGATTTTAGAGCTGCTACCTCTATCTCTTTGAAAGTAGACCTAGGGGAAAATTGCCCTTTGAGCACCTATGGAGTTTCTATATGCCCAGATAATTAGAACTGTGAACTTTCTGCATTGTGGGAAGAGAAGCTCTTGGATTGTCAATCGCCTAAACAACTACCAGCTCAGAAACTCAGGAAACTCCCAGTTATAAAGACCCTACAGTCACGATATTTTGCATATTCAGAAGCATAACAATATCTGGAGAGCTTGATTTGCTTTAACACATTTAAGATTCCTCTGATCTCTATTCAGAAAGACCGCCAGCATACCTAAATAAAATTTACATGTGCCAGGATATGGAAAATTATCTCAAGAATATGAATTTACACTCTGCAAAACTTACGTAAAATATTTTTTTTTCTGTAAATCTATCTAAAATACGACCGTTTGGCAGTATAGGGAGAATTGTTTATTTGCATGCACTTCAGATGACCCACTTAATTCATACCTGGTTTCTCTACATCACTTATGTGTTCATCTCAGAACCACATGAAGAAGAACTTTCGGACCATCGACCTTGTCTTGCAGGGCAGCTAAAGCCTCTGAAGGAGCAAGGGGCAGGGTGTCTTATTCCACTAGTATTCCATAAATGAATTCCCACTGAACTCCATGGGATCTCACAGAAAAAAATCAATGTTGGCTGTGTCCCTAAGCAATATGTTTTCTTCCACCATACGTTACATTTTTGGTGACGGACAAGAGTTCTCATTATTGTTGACAATTTTTACATACCTAATTAATTCCCTGAGCTCCCTATTAAAACTTCGTGCCAAGTCTAGCCACAGTCTAGAGGTGGTATTTTTGCTGGAGAAAATTCAACCTATTTAATAGGTGTTCCTATCACTTTTTAATAAAACAGGAACTAATCATGACATCTGAGACAATAGGCAGTTTATCCAAGAACAGGATAAAGGTGCCAGGATTTCATGGAAAGTAGTATTTTTTCTATACAGTACCTGGAGAACTTGCAATACCTGGAGAACTTGCATGCTAAGACAGTGTCATTGTATAAAAGCAAAGTAAAACTTGCTTCATATTTATCTACACAATAAACAGAACTCTTGAAGGATAAACAAACATGTAAGACACAGTGATACAATTCTCTATTATTGATGATGGTTTAGGCTGTGAATAAAGGCAGAAAGCCTACTGTCTAGGTCCCTAGGATCCTTTGCTCCCAAATAAAAGAGCACTCTCCATGGGGACGCTCGGGCATTACGCACACAACTGAAGGGCTTTTCAAAACTTGCTCAGAATGACAGCGCTTATTCCAGCCAGACATTTACCCATATGCTTAAATTTAAACATGCTTAAAACCTTTTCTATTCAGCAAAGCATGCGACTAATTTTAAGCACATGCTTAAAACCTTTCTTGAGCAAGGTTTAAATAAGTTGACTTTGTGGACAAGGAGAACAGACGTAAGAGCCACCACGGAGCTGGAGTCAGCCAAAGCCAAGCAGAGTGAGGTCTCGGAGGCCTGCAGGAATGGGATGCCAGCCGAACGCAGACCGTCCCCAACAACAACACAGACTCAGTTTTCACACAAATGGCACAATGGCAACGAAATGTTACAATCTGTTAGTTTAATGTTCTGACTTAATATGACCAGCTGCTTTTCAGGCAGCAGTTCTGTACTGCAAACAGTGTGACAGGGTCAGGTCTGAAGGACTAATAAACATGCCTGAAAGAGGACTCAAAATTCAACTCCTGTCAGGGTGAAGCTTCTCCTCACCTCCACCTGCCCCCCTTTTCCCATTTCCCTCTTATCTGCTTCACTGATGGTTCATCTCTGATTTCAGAGAAGTACATGTTAGCCATCACAAGTTTAAACCCTAAATCAGGGTTTATAGCATGTTCCTCACAAACCTGAGGAAGACCCTTTTTGATGTTAAGTTCTGCTCGTGTGATAATATTTATGGGAATACACCTTCTGGCAAGTCCAGGTGACACCAGGACTGAGCAGAGGGTCTGGCAGAGTCCTGGTGAGCACCTCAAGGAGTCTGGTTAGCTGCTCTGGCACTCTGTCCTAGGGACCACACAGGCGCCAGGGCCAGACTAAGGGCTCTAATAGCAAAAGTTGCTGCCGTGTGTAAGAGGCTCTTTCTTAGGCATTTCCTTGCAGGGAAGAAAGAAGAGGAGCATAAAACCTTTCACTCATTTGCTATAGCCTTCATTGTTGTAAAGATAAAGTAGCCGGATAGAAGCTGGAGCCATTTAGCAATTAACTGACATTTTAAAAAACAATTCTTTTGCAACATTCAGGCAACTCTTTTTATTCTCTAGTTAATGGCAGCACTAACTGAAGCTAATTTTATGTGTAATAAAACATCATTACTGTCCTTTCTTCTGAGAGAAGGGGTGCAGAGGACAACTGGAATAAGAAACATATGGTTTCTTATGCTTTATCAGTCTTACATGTGTATATGATGCACAGGTATCTAAAATAGGGATCTTTTTTCCCTCTTTCTTTCTTTTTCCAGTCGTAACTGCTGTACTCCCTCATGTCAGATGCTGCCTATCAAATTCTACTCTTTCTTTTTTTTTTTCCCCAATCACAAATCAATGATGAGGACAACGGAAGGTTAGATCCTTTTTAAAAATAGCCCCTATGCTGCTGTTTGCTTATTCAAGGTCTGCCGAGCCTCTCTCAGGCAGAGCGCCCTAAGCAGCATGTTTCAAATCAGCAAAACCGGGTGCCTGCTGATCCCCCCGACGCGCTGGAGCTGAGGAAAGATGGATTAACTGTCTGCCCTGCTCCAGCCTTCGGATTCTTGCTGAGTACTGTCAGAGTGACAGTGTAAAGATGCAAGGAAAATGAAGGGTGAGCGGGGAGTAGCGTCACAGTGAAAGGTGACAAGATGGCACAGCTTTTAACTCTTTTTCAATCAACAATTTTCCAGCTGGCCCATCTCCCGTTCCAGGGGATCTGGTTTTCTACCAGGCATTGTTATCAGCTCAGTAACTCATATTCAGGCAGAAAAAAAGTGGGCAGATTTGTATTTCGTATGGTATAGATTTAAAAGTGTTAAGACTGAGATTTTATTAAGAAGTCACAGATTTGCAAAGCACTCATATTACTTTCTAACGCAAAGAAAGGAGAGAGTAACAAACTTGGACTGGCTCTGCATAATAATCTTTAAAGAAAGCATGGGGACTTCCTCAGTGGGAAACCTTCAGTCTGTATCAGATCCCTGCATAATTTAAGTGCTTTTCATGGCTGCTCTGGCAGCCTCACCTCATAGTAAATAATGCTGTTTCCTACAGGTGAAGAGCTACAGGCGAATAGCGATGGGTTTGTGCTTTAAAAAGTTGTCCTTTGACACTGCTGAGGCTACATCAATTGACACCCACTGAGGATCCGCTTGGATCACTTCTCTGTAGGCTCAAGCAAAAGTAGCTGGACTGTGTGGAAAAGGCACTTATTAAACCACAAACACTTCTATCACAAAGAAAGATCATCTGGAAAGTGCTGGCAAAGTGTATTTTTTTCTCTCCTTTTTCTATTTGTTCTAGCAGGACAAGCCAAACTCAGCTGTCACTTGCAACACTGCAAACAAAACGAGCTGGTGTAAACTGACACAACTCCGTCTGGGGTTGAAAGTGCTCATTTACACCAAGTGAGGATCTGACCCACTGGCTAATTTGACTGGTGTTGCTCAGCTATAACCCAAAGTAGGATTTTTTCCCGCAACTTCCATTTCTGTTTAAGCCGAAGCAGTTTTATGAGTATGTTTAACAATGAGCACCCCAGGGACAGCTTGGTAAACCAAGCAAGAGAGAGAAGAAAGAAATTATAGATCTGTTTTTCAGACATTACAGTGTATGCACAACGCAGCAATCATGTCTTTATGCACACTACATCCTCACTGTGACAGGGGAATAGACACCCACCTCACTGCAAGAGTCAAAGGCACCGACTGGAGGAGCAGTGATTTAAAAAAAACCTTCTGATTTGGACCCAATTGTTTTTCATTCATTGTAATTACTTTTAACTTTAAACATCAGCTTTTCCTGTGAGCAATTCAGTAAGCACATCATTTTTCCCTTTTCCTAAGAGAGATTCTGTCTAAGTTTAACTTTAGGAAAAAAGGCTGTGTGACAGGGTATTTCACAAAATGCTTTGGGTTGGAAGGGACCTTAAAGATCATCTAGTTCCAACCCCCTGCTATGGTCAGGATGTGTGTTCTTCATCTGAAAACAGATGAAGAACATTCATGAATAACAATAATGAAAAGCATTTACTATTTCAGCTGCAGCTATAGTCTGCATCTACTTCCATCTAACTTCCACAGACAGGTATATTTACCATGTGTGTGGCAGTGATACTCTTTAAAGATAGAGGAGGGAACTCCAGAATCCTGCCTTTTCAGTGTGATATACAGAGCTTTCTCCTAATCATGGGATGGTTTAAGATATAAAATCTTATGTGGAAACCACTGCAAAGCAATCTCAAACTATTTTAGGCAGGCATCATTACTACCTCAATGATCTGCACTGGTGGATTCATGACAACTTCGGTATGTGTAGCAATTCTAGTAAAATGATAGTGTGCTTTGGAATATCTTTGGGAGATACGCTTTTTCCACAAAGCATGTGGCATGTAAAGGCTGTGGGGCAGAACAGGTCTGAAGTGTGAATGTACTCAGCTGGGGCAGCTAGAAGATTGGGTTTCATGCCAAACTCAACCTGTTGTAGTCTTTTAGACCGTGTCGTAGGACTCGATGTTCCTTCATGCTGATTTGGTGCAGTCTTACAGCATTTGCTTTGCTTTAATCACATGCATATGCATATGTAAACTTGGCCTAGGATGTGCTAAATGCTTTTCTAAATATGGATGAACTTCTGAATTGGAGTCTTATCACAGTCATATTCCCACCTTTGTGAAATGTAAGAAGCAGTGGGAGGTGGTTTTTGCTTTGCAGTATCATAAAAATACGATGTGAAAGTTGGTTTCATGCCTATTGTACAGGAAATGATCTGAGAGCCTAGCACTTAAAGAGAAGTGGCTGACCCACTGTGCAACATGAATAATGTCCCACATTTCATGCCTTGGTTTGCCCATCAGAAGGCCTTCCCTGAGATTTAAGAATTGTTTTTATATTTCTTCAGTATTTTCAGATGAAAGGTGCTAATGTCCTAAACATCATTATTAACTGAAATCCATTGCATAGTTGGAATCTAGGAGCCTGATGTTATTTGAGACACACTGAGAACTGTATTACTTCACAAAATAACCTTATTACACATTACAAAGAATCTCAACGTTTATATAGAGGAAAGAATGATTTTTAAAATACATTTTTTGACTTTAAATTAGACTTTTTCATCAAAGTGGTAGATTGCAGCAGCTACATCAACCATAAATGTGTGACTCGGTTCCTAGTGAGGATGTTTGCTTTAAACAGATGAGCAAAGTTTCAGGCTGAGTGCCTTCAACAAGTACAACTATGAGTGCCTTCTATAAGTACAAACTAGAAAGGAAACCTTCTCTGGGATTAGAATTTAAAGTATATGATTTGCATCAAATGGTTCTCTTCTATTTTAGTCCTCTGTTTTTGCTGGACATCTAGAGCTCCTCTAGTAAATGTGTTTATGAATTTACTCTTGACCACTTTGGTTTTCTGACTCTCAAAGGGGTCAATAAAATTTTTCTTCTGTATAAGACTTTCAGTGAGGCAAAGAAAAGAATCTTATTCAATGACCACTAGAGAGATGCACACACTACGGCAGTGTTGCTGCCGGCACTGATGCATTTGTGCTATATAAGGTCTATTTGTCCTTTTAGTTTCGCTTCCAGCTATGGAAGTTGTAGAAGGCTGGAGATTTTGTTCGCTCTCAGTGAAATTTTACATCACTACAGACTGTGCATTATTGGTTCATGAACTCAGGCCTTAAAACCTCATGAGAAGCTTGATTGTGGAAGTACAAACCCTTACCCTACTAAATATCTACAGGCATAAGCATATGTTCAAGCCTACAGATTGGCTTTGTGACAGGTCTAGCAGCACAAGCGGCAACATAAGCAAGCCAATGTTCACTCTCTCTGGTTTTGACCCAATTTGGTGCCCTTGGAAGTCAACAGAATCTCTACAGTAAGTTGGTATAGCAAGAGATACAGAAAAAGCCCACAAAAACAGATGAACTTCACTATTGAAAAAACGCGGGCCATATGGCACCGCTTATTAATGCATTTTCTATTGGCTGGCTATTACGCGCTCCATCACAGACCAGAGAATTGACTGGTCTAGCAGTAGCACGCACAGAGACTCCACACCACCTCACACACAGAAGTTTCCACTGATTTCCAGCTCTGGACTGGATCCTTCATATACCCTTCTGCTTCTTTCTGACTCTGTCATTTTCTTTATTCTTTCCACCGCGTTATCGAGGATTTGTTTGCAGGCGCCAAGAAGAGATTATTGAGCTGTTATTCTGGAATGCCAGGGCTAAAGAACGTGAACTCTTGTACAGCGTATCTTCCTAGTTAATGCATCTGCTGTGATGATTAATTAGTTAATGCTATGAAACACTTGGAACATGAAGGTAAATAGCTATATAAATGCAAGCATCCATTAATTACTATTATATAATGTCAGGCAGAGGGTGCGCCAGCCAATAGAAGCAAAATTCTGGTACGTACTTGAAAATATGAAGCAAAATTCACCAGAGAGATCCAAATTTTCTATTTAAAGTCTTTGCTAAATCTATTCAAATTTTACCTATGTTGGGAAACTGCACAGAATAGTTTTGCAACTGGATCACTGTTTAACAGCGTGCTCCCCTGAGCAAAAATAAGCTCCTCCAGATATCTCAACATTTATGACCCTAGCAGCCTCTTTCAAAATCGTAACTGTTAAAACATTATAGATTTCTATACTATGCTAATGGAGAGAAGGTGAGCTGGTGCTAGGCATCTCTTTCTTGATAATAATTACCATAGTAATTAAGTTTTGCCATAGCTGTTAAAATAAGAATTCAGTTTTGACATTTATAAGAGTGGCATTATGAAAAGCTGAACTCAGAATTATCTCTTTATCATACGACTAAAACAATTACAGATGTTCTATTGATGTATGCTGTGGTCCTCTTCTCGGCACAATAATTATCTTTTAATGAGCTCACATTAATGTAAATTGGATTCATCAGGAAATAAATTTCACAATGAACGTGAGGCGCTCTACAGGTAACCTTTCATGAAAGCAAAGCAAATACTAATCTTGATCACTTGTGGACTAGAGATTTCCTCTCAGCTTTGAGATAGGTGAAAAATTCCAGGGTTACATTGTTTCCTTGCATTCTAGGCAACTTGGAGGTTTCCTGGAAATAAATTTAATTCGTCCCTTTTGTAAAATTTGCCTTTGGTAAAGGACGGATAGTAATGCCCATTTTCTCTTGGGTCCGACTTCCATCATGCCCTTACGCACCTCAAAGTGTCACACCAGTGTCACACCAAGGGGCTGTAACACACACACTTCTTGTCTAAGTCAGGAGGCAACAGATGGCTAAAATCAAAGAGGACAAAAGGGAAGAAGGAGACGATCCCAGCCAGTGACAGGTTTACCCATACAACAGATACATACCTGTCATCAAAGGGTTTTGTGGGTCGTTGTGCCAGAAGCAAAGGTCTATGCATCACTTCAGGTCTATTCTGAGGACCAAAATACGATTTCATTGGTACACAGGTTCATTTTGGCCATTCCACAGAGAACGACTCTTGCCCAGATAGGCTGTGGCTGCCCCCTCCCTGGAGCTGTTCACGGCCAGGTTGGATGAGGCCTTGAGCAACCTGGGCTGGTTAAGGGCGTCCCTGCCCACGGCAGGGGGGTTGGATTAGATGATCTCTGAGGTCCCTTCCAACCGAAGACACTCTAGGATTTTAAATAATATCCATTCCATTATGGTGACTACATCGGTCATTCTTCCCTCTGAATAAAATGTCCCACTGAAATCCACCAGGATATCTATAGTGAAATGCAGGCGAATCGTGTACATACATCTGCGCTCTCACAGATATGGCAACAGTCTCCATTACAAGAACATTCACTTTCTTACTGCAGCATTTCTCTACAGATTCTAAATGTCAATATTATCCCCAGTGAGAAGAGAAAGGAGGTTGAGAGGTTGGTACTTTTAGAAAGATAATCCAAAAATGGGAGTTACAAACACACCGTGCCTTTTGCTGTGATTTTAAGTCTAGCCTCACAAGCCAGAATGTACAGAGGGAAGCTTTGTGTTGCCATGATCATCACCGGAAACGAATTCGTGTTAATGAGAAGGTACCTCAGTAGATCAAAAAGAATATTCTTTACAATTTATTAATAATAGACCTGCTGAAATAAAATGGGGGAAATCAGTGCAAAACTGACTTCTGCAGATTGTTCCCTGTTTTCATCAAGGACTTGGCCAATAGCAGTTGAGTGCCCAGCACTACAAGACGAGCTTTAAGAGATTTTTCCTTAAGATGTCACAAATAAGAAGTCACACTCTATTTGAAGCAGCAGCGATCATCAGTTTGACTCCATATGGCATCTTTGTTGCACATCAAAAATGGATGTTAGTCAGAAACTCCCTCCCCCATCTCCAGTGCTAGGAAAAACTGAACACCGAATTTTCTTTGGCACTAAGACAATACAGTGGATGGAACAGTTCAAAATTTATGCGTTTGGTTATCACTGGATGTCACCTGTGCCTTTGTGGACAAAACAAAGCCATAAAATGTGCTAGTTTTCCTCCAGAATGAGTATGCCGTTCCCTTTAAATAGAGCCTTCATCTAAACAGTTTCAGGAAGATATTTAACTGGAATTAATCTTGGATCTTCTCTCTAATATGTCAGTCTCGCTTTTTAAGTTTGGTTTTTGGGGTAGACTGCCAATAAATAAGTTATTTTTTCCACCAGCAGGTTACCTCTTGAAGACAGTTTTCTATGGATGAAGGGAGAAGGGATGTGTTGACAGTCACAGATAGCAAGACCATATGCTGCCTAATCTCATCTTGAGCACATAGCCTGAACCTCATGAAATCTATGTGATATTTAAATGTATCTACACTACACAACTCCACATCCAACAGCTCTCTTGCTCAACACAGATACCAACTTTACTGGGTGTTCTCCAATACTGGATCCTGTAGGGTAGGTACTTAGGACAGTTTGGCTAGGGGTGTGAGTGCACTTGCTGAGGTTTTCCTAACCCTACCTGAGATCAGAGCTTTCACTTGTCTTCTGCAACATTATACAAAACAATTCTAACAAGTTCTACCTTGTCTTGCCAAAGTTATTGGGTGTTCAGACAAGAATCTGAGGTGGAAAGAGGCTGAACTGAAAGCGCCGGTTTAACCCACCGGCCAATTTCAACAGTCTTTGTCAGACTGGTAGAATATCCAAAAGCATTGCCATTCTCAGGCTGCAGATAGATAATGAGACAGAAAAGGATTATTTTATCACCACCCTGAGGAAAAGAACCCTCGTTTTAAGCATCAAAAGATGCATATGGGACTAACCAGTTGGAGGCAAAGGTTTAAAATTTTGTCTCCTGACAATACAATGCCTGTCACAACGAAGTGCCAGCTCCTGACTGGGACTGCAAAACATTACTGTAAATATAATTACCAACATGTCACTCCTTGTCTACAGACTAGGAATAGCAGAGGTGTGGCATCATTCAATAAAACAGTCTTTCTATAATTACAGAGGGATCAAAGCTACAAGTGCAGCCCAGACACCAAATCTGTCTTTTGCCTCTACTGAGATTACAAGTGTGACAAGCATGATTTGGAGAAACACACCATGATGTTACAATTTCATGCTCAGTTTGCCATGCTTACAATCAGGCAATGGGAAAAAATGGTAAAGGGAGTAAATTTGCTATGGAAATCACTGAGAGGAGATAAATATAGAGTCCTACAATGTCATTTTTACAGTCAATTTTCTCTCTGTATCTGAAGTTTATATCAAAAGAAGGGAAATTACATAAATATTTCATCTGGACTGTAATAGTACTAAATTAGGTGCTCTAGAGATGATTTATATGATGAAGATAGGCTGTCAGTGGCAAATATGAGAATTACAGTAACACTGAAAAAGAATCCTCCCTAATTCATGTACAGTAGTAGAGAGAGTTTATGCAACTTCTAAGTAAACATTTTTTACAGATATTTAAAACTGTTTCAGCTGAGCTGTGTATTGAAGTGATACAGTAGTTGTTTTCCTTCGAATAGAGACTTTCTTTTGAGGAGACCCGGGGCACTTCTGTAGTAAATCTTCCATGAAGCTTTTTCATCTCCATCATTTGAGTAAGGATACTGAAGCACAACGCAGAAAACAAACTGCAACTGGTGGCCAAAGAAAAGTCATGTTTGCTTCCTTGCTGGGATTCTGAATTAGAAGCAGAGGTAAAATGTGGATTTTTCTCTTTGACTTACTCCCTGCGCTGTGCAGCTACGTGGATGAGGAAGGGGAGTGT
This sequence comes from Apaloderma vittatum, assembly GCF_000703405.1. Lineage (NCBI taxonomy): Eukaryota > Metazoa > Chordata > Aves > Trogoniformes > Trogonidae > Apaloderma > Apaloderma vittatum. The sequence continues at coordinate 129,194 of NW_009701751.1, forward strand.
TTTCCTGGATATTCTTACTCACAGCTGTTAACTTACCTAGAGAAAATCCATCAGCTGCTAACCTACAGAGTCTCCCTTCAGTGGACAGGACTGCAATGTATTCAATTGCTATTCCTCAGGAAGAGTTAAGTTCTGATACCCACAGCCACGGAAGTAGCAGCAGCAGAAGCCCTTCCTACAGCCTGTGACTCACTAAGTCATGTTCTTTTACATTCTTAAAGTAACATCTAAAACATCTTTCCCCTATTAGCTGATATTGCAGTAGTGGCAGATGCACAATAAATAATACATTACACAACGGTACTTCAAAGGCTGGAACAGTGCAAGTGCAGTATCTTTCTCAAATTCAGTTTATTTAATGCTTTCCATAAAAAGGGTATGTGATATTTATTTATTTTTCACCTGAGTGCTTTGACTGTGCATGTTCCAGTTTTCATTCTACTGCCTGGTGACCTGGCTGCTCCAGTGAGTGCAAAGGCCATTTGAGAAATAAAATGGATAGAAATACAGTTATTAATCAGCACAGCTTACTGAAAATGAGCATCCTGCACAAGGCCAAGCCCCAAGGAAAGGAAAAAAGTCATGACATTTCTCGGAAGGGAGAGCTGTGTGGTAAACCTCTGAGTAATGAGATAAGAAGGGAAAATGAATGTGGTTTAGGTGCCCTGAGGGGTTAAAAACATATAAAGCCCTGTCTGAGAGGGGAAACTTCCACAAGAAGTTCATGGTTTAAAGGAGTTCTCACAAACTCCTCTGTTTCCATTCAGTTGTTTTGTCTTCCACTCAGATCTTTTCTAGAGTAGCACCCCAGGGCCATGCCATACGCCCAAGGGACAGGTAGAAGCCTCGCAAAAGAGCTGCAGGGAGGATGCACAGGCCAGCACAGCAGAAACTGCCAAAACGGGACACACCAGGGTCATCGAAGCACTGCCCACTTCGGTCACCGAGAGCACTGGCAAAGAATTACACCTCCCTCAGCAGTGAACTGGATTAGATGGGCTGAACCCCGCAGCGGGGGCTGCACTTCACCCCACAAACCAGCCCATGAAGTGAAATTACCCAGTGATGGGACATTTAACTCACAAGCAAGTAACTCAGGTTCTGACCACCCAACACATGACACTAATTGTCGGTCCGTCCTGCCTTGGGCGAGACACGCGACTGCTGCTGCCATCAGGTGCACATCAGTGCAGCCTTTTTCTCCTCCATCAGTCCTAAGGTGCAACATGTAACCGATGTTGGAACACGGCCCTTGCATCGCCTGCTGCGAGAGAACATTTCGAAACAACCGGCTGCAATTATAGATGAGTAACAATTTCAAATTAACAGCCAACTGACTTTACAAATCTCATCCCTACAAGACCACAGCATATTCAAAAGCTCTTGGAGGTTTATACACATACATATACACACATAAAAAAATTGATTCCAATATTTAAACAAGTTAATCAGTTCACAACTTTAATGCACAGTAAATTTTCTTTACTGGATCAACTGTACTCTGCAACGGAGATTAAATTAAGAATGTTGTAGCAAAGTGTAGACCACAGTTTATAATAGATTTATAAGTACTGTATGAACATGTTTGTCTTTTCTTTTATTTCCTCGTAAGCAATGCCATTATGGCTGTCATAATTCTTATTTGCTTGACTTCTAGGCAGCTGGCAATAGCATAAAAATAGATTTTGAGAATTTATGCCACACACGCATCATAAGAAGGCAACAAAAGAGCACAGGTAAGATTTATTGAGGTTTAGAGTCAGCGCTCTTCCTATTAAATTTCATGCTAGCCCTGTCCCCCCAAACAGAAAAGCCAGTCACCTCGCTTCCCAGCAGGTTGAGGACCTGCAGTTCCCACCAAGCGGAACAGGAATGCACTGTAACTGTCCCTCTAACTTTGGGCTTAGTTCTGATACAGAAACGGGAAGATAGCACAAATAAATTCCCTCAGGAACACTGTTCCCAGTCTATTCACTCCAAAAACTGAAGAGCGCGTTTCTAATTCATAACATACTGCATGCGGCGAGACATCTCCTTTCAGCTTCGAGTAGAGTAGTTCATCTAACGGCACCTAGAGGCACCAACACCGACTCAGAGAGGGGATCGACTAAGGCGAAGCCAAAGTCCCTAGAACTGCACCAGTGTGGGATTTTTACACCAGAGTGGAAAGAACAGTATTTCAAGTGCCATTTCACAAGAATGGTATCGCAGGCTATTGTTCTACTTGGGAAGAAGTCTTGTGAGGATAGAATTTAATTATTACCTCTTTTCCAGGGTGCTTACTTTCGAAGGCAACGCCTGTTCTCACGCTTGGCAGGTACAAAACCACGCACTCCCAGCACATTAGCAAGTGCCGCTGGTAACTTCGACCAGCGGTGCGGGGAGACCCTCTGCAGAGGTCTACAGAGTCACGGTCAGTCGTGCAAGGTACCGACTGTGCAAAACCTGAACCATCATTCTACCCACTTCTCCGTTCACGTGCACCTTTGTTTGTTGAATGACAAAGCAGGAAATATTCATTACCTTCATGTTCTGGGATGTTTGCTTTAAGAAGAGTTTCCTTCCATCTATTATAAATGTTCATAAATCCAGAGTGAAATATTCAATAAAAAAGGGAAGATCTGCAGTTATAGAAAAGAGCTCAAATAAAGTTCATGGTTTCTAAGTAATGCAGCTTTAAATTACCATACCCTTTTTAAACTGTGAAAGATGTAATGTTAATCAAACATGTAATTTGCAAGTGTTTTTCTTTAGTAAATGTCATGTACAAGTAGATATTTAGGATGTAATGCAAAAAGTAATTGCAGTTGGATAACTTTCCATGGTAATATTTATTTACATTAGAGCAGACACGAGCATTCCTGAAAAAGGAAATGAATGTTGTGCATAAAATCCTAACCTGACTGAAGTCAATTCCAAAACTCCCACTGCCTTCCAGGACCAGTCTGTCACCTCTTATTTAATTCAGCATGTTAACTGATCTCTTTCCTCCTTCTTATTAAATAAGAGTTAAAAATGGAGTTAATATAATGAAACTCTATGGATGAAATGTTCAGACCTCTCCAAGGCAAAAAATACCACCTGTTAACGATGGAAAGTGCCTGAAAACCAGAAGAGTGGTGAGGTTAGAGGAGAACTCTCAAGGCAGAGATTCCAGTCCAGCACTTTCCATTCCAGGCTCCAGTTTGGTGACTATAGGTATATCTTGCCACTTTCAGTGTCCCGGGACAAGGTTTTTATGGAAGCTTATTCTTCTTCTTTTCAGGCACCTTCATCAGGATTAGAGCACCCAGAAACTTCTGTCGGGTCACTGAAGCCCAGATGTCTGAATCACTGTCACAAGTCAGTCCTCGTCTTGCTGGGATACCCCTCCCACTGCTACCAGGTGTAAATAGTAATGAATTGGTTTATAAGGCTAATAGCCAAGTTCGATTTTAAGAAACCCAGACATTTCTATTTTTTAAAAAAGTGTGTTCTATACACACACCAGCTGTAAACTAGCTGCTTTATCTAACATGCAGGGGTCAACAGGAGAGTATTGTAAGCTGAAATGCTGATGGACAGCGATGCCTATCAAGAGAATTGGGAAACTGTCAACAAGATGAGGAATTGGTTGCAACCAGTACAAAAACAATCTTTACATTCATGGGAAGAGGTTTCATAATGGGACATCCTGCACTGTGAACTGCAGACGCCCGTAGGGGTCAACTCCATGGTCGAGTTAATAGTTAAAAAGTAACTGTGAAGTCCTAAATAGGGGCTTTCATCAGAAAACAAATGTTCTTTCAGAAACTCGTTGCCAACAGCACATTGCAAATTTCTACAACACCCTCTCAGGAAGACTAAAGGCTCTGTTCTGCTCTCCGCAGTTACATACACATACTCCCCAGCATCACCACCTTTGCCCTTCCCATGTATTTTCCTAGAAGCCACGCGCAGTTATTGGCTACAGAGTAGTCAGCGAACAAGAGCATCCAAGAGGGACAATGGAATCCTGCCTGCAGGGGCCAAGGTTCACGTGAGCGCTGGTCCCGCATCCTGCAGAACAAGGTTCCTCTTCTGGCATGCAGTGCACATGGCAGAACAACGCAAATCCCACCTTGATCATATATCTCAAATTATATTCGGCAAGCGGAGGCAGATCCCGACACTGCACACACAGTAGGGCTGACTTCCTTGTATGTGCTACGTGGCTCATGCTGATATTTTCATATAAATAAATGGAATATCATTTTCTTCCTTACCTTTCCACAAGTTACAGAATTCATGGCAGAGCAACATTTATAGCGAATGCATCAGCCAGCAATTTGCCTCCACTTGTTTATGTTTACAAAGCATTTTCCACTGTCTCTTTTGCCTTGAAAATAGTTTATTTTATCAAAGAAAGCTATCAGCTTCCTTTAGTGCTATCTACTTTAGATAAATATATGTTGTATTTTATCCCATTTTTTATTTACTTCTAGGCATTTGATTTTTTTATTTCCTTCAAAATGTATTCTATGATGTTTATATTACTGAGAGTGGAAAAACAGGCCTCTAGCTGCGTGCTTTTTCACCCTTTTAAACGTAGCAACTACCTCTGATTTTTTTTCAAGCAGATGACACTGTGACGAGTCAATGAAGTGTTACAATGGAAGATGACTCTGCAGAGGGAGGCAAAGGTTATGGTGTCCTCAAGGACAAATGAGTGAGTGACCGACCACAGCGATTACAAAGGAAGCTGAACTTCTCTCAACAAAAGGGAATTGGAGAGTAGCCCTTGTTCTAGATCAACTGGCTGTGTCAACCACCTGGGTAACTGCTTTTCCCTGAATGAAACAAAAGAATGAAAAGATAAGTCTTCCTGAGTCAGCCAGACCAGCATGGGGAGTGTGTACCTGTCTCAGTCCAACATGAGATACAAAAAATAAACAATGAAGAAGATAATTTTGAAGAGAGCAATGGGCTTGAGCTGGTTTCAACCCACATACTCCTTCCCAGCAACTGGGGGTGCAGGGCATCAGGATGGTGAACACAGTTCCAGAGGCTGCTATGAAATCTGTGATTGCATTGTGATTCACCTGTATACTGCAATCGCTACACTCGGCTAGGTGTAATTTTCACTTGTACCATAATTTAAGTGCATTGCTGTATCACTCTGCTAAATCAAAACGTGACTTCAAATGAGTAAACTTTGTATTTGTATTAGGCATTAACCCCCCACACACAGTAGCTGCAGGAACCTGGTCAGCATATATCAGGCTTGGACAAGTATCCCTTTCACCTTGGCAAGATGTATCAACAAATAAATCACTATCAGGTCAGATTTCATATGCTGTTGTTTCAGAACACGGCTGGCAGATTATCTGGCTTCTCTTACGTGAGCATACTAATGTCTTCAAATTTTGCTCCTACCTCAGCTGTGGTTATTTCTTTCCCCTTTCCTCATCTCCTTTTTGACGCCACATTAGTCATTCTCGCAGAAAATTGGAGAAATGATCTGTCTAGTTTGGGTGACATCAGTGTCCTACTCCATTTCAACTAAAGCAGGACTCTCCTGTCCTTTTCTCTTTTTACCTACAGGGCTGCTACTTTATTTTAACAGCCTGTGCTAGGCATACCTCAGGCTGACTTTTTGCAAGTCGCCTTTATCCCTTCTAATCACAGAACCGTTTAGGTTGGAAGATATACTTCTGTCCACTGTTCCGTTCCTTTTTCTACTCCTTGCAGACCTCTACTTATTTCTACTGTCTCTTTCTTCAGTAACTCATAAGAAATTGGCTCTAAGGTCTCCAGCTATATGTTTAAGCCTCTTGAGTTTAAGTTGCTGATTCCTGACTGTTTTCTTAGAACTTGCACTTCAGGGCATGTACCATAAGAAAATTCCTGAGTGCTCCAGGCCAAAAGACTTTCCGAGTGAATTTCCTTAGTTTAAAATGTTTGGTTTATAGATACATCTTTTTTTTTTTTTTCTTTTTACTTCCCTTGGATTTAAATGAACCAAACAGTCATTATTCAGACTGATGTTCTTTTCTATGGCTGGGTCATTTATTCTATCTTCATTATCTACCAGTGCTACATCTGAAATAGTATTTTCCTGGTTCAGTAATCTGTTGGCAGGAATATCTACTATTTCAGTAACACTTGCTCTCCAAAATGTATCAGAGAAATTAAAGCTTGGAAACGATACAAGTTCTCGACGTATTTCTCTCTGTAGTAACATTTGACAGGCCTCTGCATGTAGCCAAGTCAAGTGCTAAACCTGCAAAACAGATTTCTAACACTACACCGCTCAAAACTTTTAGCAGCCTTTCCCGCAGTGATTTGGACCTAAACAGATGTTGATGTACCTTTACTACCTTTTATTTCTCTTAAGCTGATCATCACCCTCCAGCATAATGCTACCCTGTCAGCCTCACTGTCTTTTATATATAAACTATAATAAAGTGGCACTGTGTGTTCTATAACCCTATAATTACTGAATTTTGCACAAGAGTCTGCACTTCCACAGATAATGTCTCTTTGCACGTGGCATGTGATGAAACCTTTAAAACTACACAAAGCGAGTAAGAACTGAAGGAATCTCGCCTTCCTCGGAGTTTGGGACTTCCAACAAGAGCTCCGTGCAGAGTATGTTTCTCGTAAACAGAAGGAACTGATCAGATCCGTGGGTGCAGCTAAATCACACTGGGTTTTCCAGGCTGGGAAATTTAACTCTGAATTCTTCAGTTCAGAAGAAGTGATCTGGGTCCTTCCAGCCTTCCTTTAGCTCTCCAAAACCTCACCAGGTGCGGAGAGGGGCCTGGCTCGATCAGTTTTTGACAGTTTTCTTAAAGACCTGCTTGAGGGTCTCACCAGGCATTGAATCAGTCTGAAAGGAGTTTTTTTGGCTTGGATCAACTGAGGACAACACGCACAAGAATGTTTTGATCAAACGATATCAAATTGATATGATTGCGTAGTGCAACGTTTATAAACATGGCAGGAAAGATTATTCTCTTTTTGTGAATGTAAGTAAAGCATTTCCATTAAGCCTCGGGGAAATCTGCACGCACTTGAAATACAAGATCAATCTGCTACAGAGTTTGACATACAAGGACTTTATGTTTATGCTGTGGCTGATGTTTAGCATGCTGCAGTGCAGCAAATAGAAAAGTGTAGTTGAGCTGCCATGTAAGATAATTGATTTTGACAAGACTACAAGTTAATTCGTCACTATTTTGCAACTTATTTGGAAATTCTTTGCAGCAATGTCCCAGAGGACAGCGTGTAATCACTTGTAAACTGAAATTAGGTCCAGAGTTAAATATCATTAAATCTCAGGTACAGGCAGAGCTCAGCATGTGACTACTAATGCGTTACCTTCCCTATTACATCAAGGACACAATTGTAGCAAAGGTTATGAAGATTATTGCTCGAGTTGCAAATTGCTTATAACTAGAGAATTAAGTTGAGATAAATTTCCAGCCAGCCTACAAATGGGTGTAAGAGAGAAGCCACTGAATGGACACCCGAAAATCATTAATGTCCCCGTGCACTCACATTTTCTTACATTTCTCTTGCATGCACATACACACAAAAACCCTAAGTGAAATAAAATGAAGCTCATCTTTGTACTAATATAATCAAATTAAATCACCACTCCTATTAGCCATTCCACTGTTTTATTACAATAGAGTATGAAGGATTGGTAGATATTTTAAAATTGCATTGCAAAGATCATATTGTTTGACAGTTTTATTTGAGACTGTTAAATATTAATTGCTGAACAAAAGAGTGCATTAAAAAATTATGTTGGATACAAATAATTCAACTCCCTGCAACTATAAAGAATATCTGCATATTCACCTTGTCTCAAGCCACAGCTAACGATCTCACTTTTGCTAGGCTTTGGGAGTAATTGCTAGGTTTTGACAGTAATTTCTACAAGAGTGAACGCACAACTGCCGTTTGCCTTTGTCTTACGTATTAAAGTGAAGGTAGTGGACACAGCCAGCTTTGTAAAGGCAGTTTTGGTGCCTCTCAACAATTCTAGACATTCCAGCCTGAGATCACTGTCTGTTTAGGATCTCTTGGGCTGGAAGGAAAGGTGTTACATCAACAGATGCTGGTGCTGTTACACAGGCAGTGTTCTGGGACTTCCCACCTCCATAAAGAACATGCTCTCCATCTTGGAGTGCTGCAACGTCTCTCTGGGCTGAGGAAATAGCCAGGGCTGCTTGAGAGTGGTTGTGATTTATGGAGTATTTGCGGCCTGAACTGGCAGCAGGGAACAGGCTCTCCACACTCACCAGCACTGTATAAAGCAGGTTGCAGAAGCTCCAGGATCTTCTTCCCTGGGGCGTGAACTTACTCTACATGTGGCAGACAGACCTGTCCATGCACATTTTGACGCTGACCCAGTGCAAACTGCTTTGCTGGGAACTAAATCGAGACTCTTCACTAAAATCCATCTTGTTTTCAAATAGACAGTACATTGCAGTCAGAAGAACTCCTTAATTTCACTAATTGCTTTTTAATGATCATAAGCAAACAAAAGGCACTAAGTAGGTTCCCTGTGCCAGGAGACTCAGTGCAGTATATGGTCAGAGTCAGAAAACCAATCATCCCCACCTGTTCCCAAAACCTGCCAGCATCTGAGATTGGTTAGGGTTCAATTTCTAAAGAAATGGAGCCTCTGTTCATTCTAATTAGGCTTTTGGATCAGGGACACCTGTACTGAAAAGCTATGTGAAGTAGGCTCAGATGGTGACTACAATGCTTTTCAGAAACAATCACTGATTTTGCAGAAATAGTCCTCTGCCTGTTACTAGAACTAAAGCAAATATATATCCTCTTGGATTTTATAGATTCTTATCTCCTAAATTTTAGAAAATGCCTCATAAACCTTTATAACTGTCTCTTTTCCCGTCCCTCCTCTCCCCCCACCACTTAAATTTCAAATATAGAAATACATTGCTCGAGTCCCCAGGGGTGTCAGCCTCGCATCCTTTGCAAACGCTGAATTCACGCAGCACACGTTACACTAAATAAGTGCTTCTGATTGCCTGTCTCTGTTTTCCACTGTTACGTGAGGGGGAGACCACAACGTGACACTGGTGGCCCACTTGGCAGTTTCCACTTAAATAGTGACTCAGCTCCAAAAGGAACTGTGCTGAATAGTTGTTATTGGGATGCACACCTGAAAAGGCAGACTGTTATCGTGAAACACGTTAAAGGAATCTCTCTGTGACATGAAACGGGGTTGAGCCTTGACCCTTAGCCAGGCAATCTCAGACAACAGGGAATAACAGAGAACTCGAGGTACAAAAATCCTGCCCCTTCTCTGCTTGAGAGCCATTTCGTTGCTCTGATGCAACACCTTCCTGTGGGTAAAACAGTAGGCAGCTCCTTGAAACCCACTTTACTCCCTGCCCGGTGGATAACGTAATCAGGAAGGCAGCTCGCCTCGCGGAGCTGCGCGCTCAGGAGGCCTCTACACCAGCACGCCTGAACCCGCTGCCTGCTGCAAGGCACAGAGCTGCTGAGAGCAAGGGGATCTGACTCTCTTCCCGCCCACGAGTTAGGTGGTGGTAAGGGCAGTAAGGGAGGGAAGTAGTGAAAAAGAATGGCTAAAACCAGAAAACAAGAGAAAGGGAAGGGAAATGATAAGAGACAGAAAGAACCATGGGGACAGAAGGCAGTTAGAGCCTGGGTCCAGCACAAAGGATCATCTCTTTGAGCTCAGCCTGCTGTGGTGACAGGATCTCATGGCCTGAGTGTTTTAGGAACTGGTGATGCCAGCCACACCTCAATATAAATCCCAGTTCCCTTCCCAACAGGGAAGAAAATGTGCCTGCTTTCTGGCCTGTATTTATTTGAGAGACAGAAAGTTTGAGTTTTGTGACATTGTTCAATCCGAGTTAGTTTCTTTAATGAGATACAGGACTGCACTCAACTACTGAAACAAAGGAACTGATTCATGTTTAATGTGTCCAGAGAATCCCTGTGTTGAAAGCCTGAAATAAAAGGGTGGATGAGTCAGGAGAAACCAGAAAGCCTCATCTAACGTGCCATTCTGTATTTACCATCAACTGTCAGATGTCCCTTTGTTAACAACAGGGAGCTGCACGTAAAGTGTGCTGGGAAGAGAGACTTGGGACCTTGAAAAGTCGGGCAGCACCATCACCCAGGCGCTACACAAGTTGTCCCTCAATGCAGAACATGAAATAAGCCTGACTACACGGAAGATCAGTCGTATGGGCAATGTCAGTGGGGTCACTCCAAGCAAAGAACAGGGAGGATGCTCTTTGCTTCATGGTTTTGAAATATAGTTTCATTAACTCTAGGTTAGGCCAAGGCTAGTTATGCACTGATGTTTTACGTATTTAGATTAAAGTGGAATAACTAAGGCAAACAAACCTGTTCCTTTCTCTTAAAAACAACAAATACCATAAGTGTAACTTTCTTTGTGCCATACTTTTTTTTATTTCCTGGAGTTTGAAAGCTTTTACACATTTACAGAGCTTTAGTAGCCTTGCAATGTTGACCTGCTGTGGAGGTTTTTGTTCTTCAAATCTTATCAAAAAAGAAAATATCTGCAATTCATTTCAGAACTGTGCTCTGCATTAAGAAGTTAATGTACTGATTAATTTACCTAATTACAGTAAAACAAACAGTCCTGCAACTGAGACTGGTCTGCTCACTTAAAATGCAATTACGCACAGCCACTGCATAGATAGAATCAGCTGCTACATATCTGAGGATTGGGCCACGATAAAATTTTAAACATTTCTTCTGGACATGTTTCCGTTTTTCAAGTCTGGCTCTTCTGAAATATCAGAGACGAGTTTGACATTTAATTTCCAATTCTGTATTGAAACCTGGAAAATATGTGGCTCTAGAGGAAGACACTGAAAGAGAAGTAAATATAAGCTAATCAGTCATGGAGCTGCTGGATGGTAATGAACATGTTTCCTACGCACAGGGTACAGGGAAAGTAAAATTCAGTTTCTGTGCAGAGAGCTCACACCAGATCAATTAACTACTGAAACCTCATTTAGGATGGATCTGAGCCCCATTTTGAGATCTTCAGCAAAATGTAGGTGGTGGAGGAACCTCATAATTCTCCTCACAGAGGATTGAGAATCATCGTAAATGCTGTGTGCAGAGTTCCACTGACAAAGTAATTGTTTCACAAAGGTGCCATTTCTCAGATAGAAAACTTCAAAACGTGTCCCTCCTGAATCCCATTGTGATGAGAGAAGAAATTCTCAATGATGAAGAAAAACCCGATTACTGGAATTTTAACTTGCCTTCCTTGAATGTTACGAAACTCTCAATTTCATACACAAGATGCATCACTCATGTACCTGTGCTGATCATTGCTTATTTTATTAAAGATGGTATTCAATTTCAATACAGAAACGTGGAAATTCTGTGTTGTGCAACAAGCACAGGAAGCATCATGGAAAATGGTAGTGACAGAGTCAGAACATCTCTTGATCAAGACTGGTACCCTGCTCTGACACAGAGCTTTATAATTTCTAGCCCACTTTAACACGCTATACTGTTACTCCTATTTTTTAACCTGTGAAAGACTTACAGAAGAGGTGAAGTTTGGACTTCTGTGTGCAGCAGAGCACTGTGTGGTAGCCTTTAACTGCAAATTAGGAGTGCAGCCATCCTGTACCCTAATCTGAGGAACTGTCTGTTAAAAGACAAACTGGAAGGAGCGTGTTCTCAAAAGGCAATCTTGTTATTGCATCAGCAATTTTCTAATTCCTACTGAAAACACAGAGAGAAGTAAAATTTCATCGAAGAACGCACTAAATTAAATAAATAATTAGTACTGAATTTTAAAAGTTGTCCTCAAAAATTAGCAAGGCAAAGCTAAAAATGATACATTGATAAGTTACACGTGCAATGCCATAGGGAAAAGTCAGCACATTCAAATGTTCATGAAGCATATATTTAATAAAATTGTCCTCCACATCTGCAGAACCAATTCAAAACTAAGTGCAGAAGATACTTGGATCCATCTATCTTCTTGAAAGTGTCTCCACTGTAAAGGAAACAATGGAAGTTTGAGGAGTGTAAATCTCTTGGATTTTACCTGATAGCTCTCATCTTGACTCTGCTTGCTTATTTCAGTTTAACTGAGCAAAAGGAAAAACAAAAGGCCCACTAGAAAACTAAGGATTAAAAGAAACCACGTAACTCCAAGAGGAAGCAACTGGCTCGTTTGGCAGTGCACCGGCCGCACAGTCACACTCCTGTGATTTCAAAACACAGACGAAAAAGCATTTGCAAAGATCCTGAGAATCAGAATTGAGATTAAATTTTAGTTTACATAATGAAGTTTGTTTTCCTACCGATACATCTGCGTTATGTTTCACTGTTCTCCCATTACTGCAAATACCAGCCCAATCCATAGAATTCCCTATCGTTTCATGCATCTTTGCAGCACCTGCAATTCCTCCTCTCTCTGTCTCTCCCTGGCTTCATCTCCTCAGTATTAACAGACCTGTCCCATGTTGTTTGACACCCAAAGGGCATAAGACAACAAAATCCTATTTCTGAGCGCCAGGTGCTGCTTGGCTGGCCTGGATGCGCATGCCGAACGGTAACCTGACAAATCGAACAGATGACCTAATTCTGAGTTTGATCTATAAACTTTCCCTTCCCTGTGGAACAACCACGTGTCTCCCACTCTGTCCAGACAATGCTTTGAACAAAACCTGCAGGAAGTCGGTAACTTCGAAGTCTCTGCCAGTCTGTCAGACCTGGCTGAAAGGGTCAGTGCAGGAGACGGGACAGGCACACATGAAGGTGACCTACGTCTCCTTCTGCAACCAGACTACAAGACATTTTGGATGAGAGTAGTTGTACCTACTACAAAGAAACAACTTGGAAACGTTAGATATTGAGTTTAAACATCTGGCAATGGCTGAGTTTCTGTTGTCATTTATATGAATCCAGAATAATTCCACTTGTGTGGTTCCATATTACTAAAACTGTGATCAAAATGTGATCCAGTGCTCTCCCAAGATGCACCATGTCCTTTACAAAAACAAAGTAAATGAAGCAAAAGAGAATGAAAACTGAATTAAAAATACATTGATCCTGCAGATACAAAACAAAGTTGGGATAAATATTAGCACTTATGACTTCCTTTCCATTATCCACAATGTGTTTTTCCACAGAAAGAAGAAGCAGTTTAATACCATCTATCACTCATATAATGGATGAAGCGTGAAAAATGCCTTCAAGCAAGTTAGCAGCTTGGCTGTGCCTCAATTTGTCATAGTCATACGCAAAGAAAAAATGCACCTCCTAATACATTCAAACATGTTGCATCCTAGAACAACCACCCAACATCTGGACATCTATAATACAGACTGCAACACCATGACTGCATGTCGAAGTAATTAATTAACATCATTTCTTTCTGCCAGATAGAACACATACACTCACTACAGAACACACAACAACATTTGATCTTACTAATTTAAGGAGAACACCTATTTTTTCTGTAGCAGTTTTCTTATGTCCAGAATGATGTGGCAGTCCAGAAACAGAATTGAGAATAGAGCCTAAATTGCTGAATATGAGTAAGGAATTCTAGTATTGTTGAATTTACTGTTACCCTAAATCCATCCTGTCATGAGAATTCCCATGGCATTTCAGAATTTCTGAATGCCAGTAACCACGTGGGCTTTCAGAACACTCTGATGTGCTGTGTTCTAGCAGTTCAGTAAGCCTCTTGCTCTGATTCAGAGATCACTAAAGTTGCACGAATAAAATAATTCGTTGAACCATAGAACTGCAAAATAGTTGAGGTAGAGAAGGCCCCTGGAGATCATCTAGCCCAAATCCTCTGCTCAAAGCAGGGTAGGCTAGAACAGATTGCCAAAAGACGGTGTCAAGTTGAATTCAGATTATCTCCAAGGACAGACTCTGCAATCTCTCTGAGCAGTCTACTCCAGCATTTAACCACCCTTAGAGTAAAAGAGAGTTTTTTAATGCTTAAATGCTTCATGTATCTCAACGATCTCAGCAAGCTGTGAATCTAAGCACTCTGAAGAGGCCTGGAACCCAGCTGCTGAGGATGGAAGACGGTGAGGCTGCCTTACCGACCTCACAGTGTCGTGGTCCCGAAGAACCCCAGAGCTGGGCTGTTGCTATCGAAATATGTTCCAAGATGTACCTTGACTGCACCAAATCTGGAAGGAGGAGTTACGATCCTCTACTGGAATCTGGGGAATCCCAGTGACTGGTCATGTCTCTCTACTTCCCACCCCAGCAGCAGACCTTGCAACCTCTACAGAAAAACTGACCTTCCCTGTGGATCCGCATGTCTTTGTGCAAACCCACCTCCTTCTGCAGATTGCTTCTAGGCTTTGATATTTATTTAGGAAACTATCACTGCAATCTAAGTCAGTGAGCTAGGATATCAGACTTTGGTTCTTGGCTAAAAACTCTCCTGCAATTGATTTGGTGATTTGCTAGTACCGCTACGTAATTAAAACACTGGATCTCTGTGGAAACGGTTCATGAAGGTGAGATTTAATCAGACAGTAGAAAGGGTAAGAAACTCTTAACCTCTATTACTACCACAAATGTTTGCTGTTTCCTGCTTTAGTTGTTTCTGTTAAAATCTGAATTTTGCAGGCTAATTTGACTCCATCTACCTTGCAGTCGATGCACGTATTTTTTAAGCATTCTGGACAGGGCTTATATAGCCTAGCAGTCTCTGGCCTTTACATGAATAGGCACTGTATGATAGGCAGAAAAACTATTGAAAATGATGAACTGTAGAGACTTTTTTGTTGAATGACCACCCTCCAAGATCAAAGAATGAGTGCTTTATCTCTCTTCTTTCTGGTTGATGCCCACAAAGATCTTCCTGGTATAAAATAATCTCAGTAACAATACACACATCATTTCTATCTGGCATTTACTGTTGCTCCTAATGGGCCTAAATCCTTCTTGCACAATGCACAGTGAAAGTGGTTAAAACTTATTATTATAAAGCAGCTCTGGACAGGAACCTTTCTCACACACTTTCCCTTTTTCATCTTTCTTCCGCTACGTCCCTATAGCTCTTTAAGCGTAAGTCTATGTGTATAGTAGGTCTTTTTTTACTTTACTCCACAACCCAGAAACTCAACATGCATTGTTATTACCTGATCCTACTCATCTTTTAGGTCACCAGCCATATTTCATGAATTCTTGCCGTTACAAAGAGAGGGACACCCAATACCTGTGACACTTGGGTCTCTTCCCAGCTTCCCTGACAAATGGCCTTCACCACGCTTTCTTGAACAAGATTCAGGTCTTTTGAGCGCTCATTTTCACAGCCCAACTTTCAGATACTCTGCTGGGTTAACACAGGCATGTCTAATAAATGAAATCCTGCAGTTTCTCTGCACTGCATCAAGTCTTTTGGAGCTGTAAAGAAATGACTGGAGGATGTGCTTGTTATAGACCACACATTCAAGACAATCACATGGTATGGGGAAGGGTTAAGACTGGAAGTGCTAAGTATTTTCATGAGTACAGCAATACAAGTGAACTTTTGACTCTGAAAATTTTCCTTAACGTGCAAAAATTCTGGTACTTCACCTAACATTTTTGTCAGCAACAAAATAAAAACTGACTATTGAAAATTGCACTTTCTTTGCTTGCACTACCCTTCCAGGCCAAGAAAAGGCCGTTTTGGCAGTTGAGTGTACTATAACTTCCAGCATCCCACTTCAATACATTGTGCTTAAACATTAAACAGTGTTTATTGAAGCTATACTACTAGAGAATAGATGTTTACATCCCTTCATAAACACTTAAATGGGTTTCTGTGCCAGCATCAAAAAAAGACAAATGTCAGTCTAACCAGGGCACTTCATCTCTAAATCCTTCTTCTGCTGGGTTATCACCACTTGTTTGCAAGCATCTGATTCTTTCGCACTTTACTAAATTGGTGGCACGATAAAAAGGCATTCTTTCAACATCTTGGCTTTTCCATTTGAAGCAACCCCTGGAATGCTGAATTTTGACGTGTAATCTTCACTCTCATTGCCCTGGCTGTGGCATCTCTCATCATCATTCTAACCCCGCTCCTTCCACTTCACTTTCTTATTTTGTCAAAATCCGTAATTTCTGCTTGGTACAATCAGCAAGTAACTGCTCACAAGTCTGAAATTCTTGATGCCTCGCATGCAGCATGGTTCTCAATTTGCAAAACTTTTGGTATTTATTTGTGTATTTATTGTCTCAAGTCCAGTGATCTGCTGACTGAGCTACTTTTCTATCCCCAGCTGCTTCTGGCTCTTGTCTCACCCTGATTATTTTTCCCATCACCCCCCCCCCCCCCAATTCTCTCTTTGTCATATCTCAATTTTTATTTTGCGCTGCTTTTACTCCATGCATACCACCTTCCCTCTGCTCTTCTTGGATTTGGCCTCTGTTCCAAACTCTAGGTCTGTAGTTATGCTACAAGAACCTCCTCTGGAGTGTCAGGTACGACGCTAGCACACCATCTGCTCATTTATTTTCTTCGGTCACAACACATTTCCTCATTTTGTATGCTCTTCCTTACAGATAACTACGGGCCCTCTACATTCCCTGCCAAAACTAGATTAGCAGTGAGAGCAAAACGCTCACCTGCGAGCAGTGGTGTGAAGACTCTTGTTTTGCCAAGCCCTGGATTTACAGTCAGATACGCACTTGGTAAGTCCTCTGCTATTTCATTATTTCTCTCCACATCACTGAGGCAGACAGGCTGTCAGCAAACATTCAGTTCACTGGGGACACAAGATATCTGTTCCTGTGGCAAACTCTTTTTCGGTGTTTTACAAGGACTGCAAATAAGTATCAGAGTATCATTTGAGGGGTCTAGGAGGGATTTTCATGAGCGTAATTTAGGAGAAGAGGGATTTCTCAGAGAAACTTCTGAAAAAAAAATTGCTTCAAAATTATGCTGTCGTACTTACAATAGTACAAACACTGGGTAAACAAAGAAGAAAACATCCTGAAACTTTGCCATTTTACACAGAGTGATTTAAGACCGTCACAGCCTACTCCTGGCACTGAGAAGCTACGAGAAATGCAACTGATTGTAAGGCTATGGCAAAAAGAAACTCTGCCGGAAATTTTTACCTAACTTTTACCTGCACAATGGCACATTTCTCTCTAGCTTATGCTCTAAAAGAGGTCTCTTACTCAAATATTTTACTGACATGGAAATAACTTTAAAAACAATAAATAACAGCATGATTCAATATACTGTCATACACCCATTAGGCAATGGAGTAAATCAGCATTACCCTTCTCTCGTTTAAACTGTCATGTCGCATCAATTCTGCGTGCTCTGCTGCAGATCTGATCATCACATCTCTAAAGTTAGTAAAGCCGCCTCCAGGCTGTATTTTAAATGCAACCCACCCAAGACACCAAGGCCAGCTGCATATTGTAGCCTCACTCATCTTTAGCAAAGATATTAACTGATGGCTGAGCTCTTCCCAACACCACCCCAGTCTGCCATCCTGCTTCAGCTCCGGTACGGGTCCAGTTCATCCATGTGATGAATATACTCAACTCCTACAGAAATCAAAAAGAAAGAAGGACTCCCCACCTCATGGAGGCTTATCTAAGATCACATAAAATCAGGGTGAAATCTGAGGAAAAATTCTAGCGTGCGACACCTTCTTGTAGCAAAGACACTGCCTACGTTAAACACCGGGTCAGCCAGCAGGCGTAGGAAGGGAGGGGACGCGAATGATACGGATCTTGTTTTCAGAAAGCTGTTCAGTACAGCAGTCAAAGTACAGTTAAAACACACTCAGCAGCTATTTTATGAAATATTTTAGTACCTTTGTATGTAGATGCTGGAATTTACAGCTAACCAAAAACCCAATCACTTAGAGGGAAAGCTGTGTATCTACTTGTTTTCTCTTCCCTCCCATGCTTGGGCATGCTCACTGGTGCTGTCTGAAAGGATTTACTGGCCCTGCCTCAGCTCTTGGCTGTGAGTACACAAGAAGGCTTGTACCTAATGCTAGGTGATGAATCACTGCTATTTTCTAGCAAATTTTACCTGCTGGGGGTCAAAGGTAAATTTGAAGTCTTATTCCTGAATGAATCACTGCTCATAAAAGAACACTGTAACCAGCTAGAACAACATCTCTTGAAAACTCCTAGGAGCGCTGAACGGGGCAGCAGAGCCTTGCCCAGGTTCAGCACACGTCTTTGGAGATGGTAACTCATAACACAGCAAAAGACAGAGCAGGACTGAGGCTTCTCCAGGTTCAGGTGCTTAAAATAGGTCCCAGGGGATTTTCCAACACATTAGCGTGTTGGACAATGAGATGAGCTCTGCTCTCTCCAAGCATTTCTTGAAAAACCTAACACACAAACAAGTAGTTTAGAAGTTTTCTCAAGAACCACTACACCTTTTTTTCCCTGTTTTTAGCAAGCAAAAACCCCAGGAATACTTTTGAGTGGGTGTCCACATCTGAGATTTGTGCCTACGCCTTGGGAATGCGAATTCCACTCTTTTCTTCAAGTGACAGCTTTTTAGTGACCAAGCCATAAAATTATTCCAATGGTATTTTAAATTGATCTGAAGTCTGTTCATTTGTGTAGTGCACATTTAAAGGCACATTATTGTAAGATGCTCCAGCAATGAAATTTAGCTTCAGCAATCCAGTTCATTAAAAAGGATATTTTAGTAGGTTCTTTCTTTAATAGCTATTATTCTGTCTAAAGTGAGAAAAACCTCAGTCAAATTAATAAAGCTAACAACTCGTCACGCATACTCTGCCGTTCTGTGAAGTCTCCTCTCACCAGTTCGGCAGCCAAGGGAAGATGTACGTGAGCCAAATTCCCCCTTGCGTAACCACACAAAACCTGCACGGGAATGCATTTAGCCCATTCAGTACTAGTAACCATGGTTTCACTTACTGAAAAAGTGTAAAGCTTTAGCCAACCATCACGCCATTCCCCAGAAAAGAGCTAAATTATGAAGTTCACTTCCAGACAGGGCAGGTGTGCTCAGAGTTCAGTGGGGCTCCGCTTTGAGAGGGCAGGCTACTCACAAACACGCCGACCCCTCATCACCACGACTGCCTTGCTTTGGTACAGAGCTTCCATGCGTAACCCTGCTTGCTGCTAAAGGTCCACACCCATCTCTCTTCTCTGAAATCTAAACGTCTTTTGCGACTCCCTTTTGAAGCATCAGTCCCTGACACACTGTCTCAATGACAGGCAAAAATAAGGTTTTACACAACAAGGCTTGCCCACAGCTTCCCTTACTGGTTTTCAGCATGAATTCCATGCTGGATTCAGAGAGCCAGTAGACTGATTTTCCAGAGATACCCAGCATATACAATTGCCTAATAATTTGGCCCCATGGAACACAGAGTTTCCATACTGCTCATAAACAGCTCACCAGGGGCTGAAAGGTGACGTGCCCAGATAGCCGTTAGGTCTTAAACCAGTCCTCTCACGTTTGCCAGCTATGTGCCTTAAAGTCATATATAGGTATAAATATATTAAAATTATCATTATACAATTGTCGATTATATAACATATAAAATTTCAATGTAACATTTATCTAGGTTAGGAAAGGCCTCTTTCTGTATGCCTTTTATTCCCAGAACTTGAGGACCAGGTCAATACAGAAACGTCTGTTGACCACCACAGCTGACCACAGAAATCCCAGCAGTCCCAGCCTGGATCCACTTTCTTTACAGTAATATAGAGAGAAAGTCTGTGTACAGAGAGAGAATATGTCAAGAGAAAGAATCCAAAATGACATTGCTACCTCAGGCCAGTTTAGAAGACAACCTCTTAGCATGCAGCAGCTTCATCAGCTACTAATCTGGGTACAAATGGTTTTAACAGACCACCTGAATTTTATACGAATATTTGCTCCAGTACATAACTCATTGTGGGCTTATCTCTTAAACCTAAGCAGCCAAACATAGAAAGAACTGATGCTTCAACAGGACAGATGATTGCAGTAATGTTATAATCATTACACATAATTGTGCAGACTTATTCTGATAACATTTTACATTTTAAAAAAATCTCTGTTAGAC
Source organism: Apaloderma vittatum (assembly GCF_000703405.1). Taxonomy (NCBI): domain Eukaryota; kingdom Metazoa; phylum Chordata; class Aves; order Trogoniformes; family Trogonidae; genus Apaloderma; species Apaloderma vittatum. The sequence continues at coordinate 149,251 of NW_009701751.1, forward strand.
AACTGGATACCTGTTACACTACATACTCAATTTGTTTTCTTATCACATCTCTATCCTCTGGTACTCACCTGTGTGGTAGGTCAACACATCACCTCTGTCTAGAACTATGTTCACTGACCCGTGCATCCTGCTCTGCTCTGCAGGAGACCCAGCACCAGGCTTGAGCCTCTCTCTCTCTCAATACTGCTCCAGATGACAGCGGTTTTAGTTCACTGAAAGAAGTACCTGCGATTGCTCGGTCGGGATGACATGCACTGAGATCCTCATCAACCTGATTTTCTCCCTTCATCTCTTAAGTTCCCATTCAGATAATGATTTAAGCATTTATCCATCTTAAATAACACAGCTTGTTCATTATTGACTTTAAAAGGACCATTCACACGCATGAAGCACGTTGCTTGATCGAGCCCTAAGAGGAATTGCACGCACTGGAAGACAGAACTCCAGGGACCAGAGCAGACGGAGTCAGGTCAGCTCAATCGACTCTTCAAAATCATTCCAAAGAGGTAGTCCCAAAGGAGGGAAATGATCTGTCACTACCTTGGTTTCAGATGCAACCAGCTGATTTAGGAAGCAAGTCCTTTCCCACACTCTGACAGGGAAGATGAAGTTGAAAAGTGAAAGGACACTGGGTGCTGAATTTCTATTTTCACTCACTTTAGTACAAGACTCTGGAAAACTGGCAACCAACCTATTCCTCGCCAACAAATCATACAGAATAAGGACAGAAAGTGGTATCACCCCGAAGTAAAACCTTGATCTAGTTTTCCTTTTCCAGAATCAGCTGTTGCTTTCTGCTCAGTTCTGATTTCCCCCTGGTTTTCCGTCGGGAAAAGCCAAGGCTGGCACAACTCACGAAAAGTGTAAAGGATACTATCATGTCTAACAGAGCAAGGAGAAACCACCACAAACAATTGAGAAGGTATTAACAGCTTCAGCAAGATGAAAAAATATTCCCACCGAACGCGAAGAATGATGGATTAGGCCAGTTTAATGCAGCCAAATTATCTTTGTAAAAATATAGACGGGACATGCTGCTGTGCTACTGACTGCACAGAACAGCAGCTTGTGTTTACATTTTTACTCCCTGGTTACAGGCTGTCCTGCGTAGGCTGGGCCCGTGAAGCTACGCTGCTGCTGCAGAGAGTGCTTAGCAGATGCAACCTGGGTAAGCAAGCCCAAGTGCGTGGGCTCAACATCCAGCGGAGGCAAAAAATTAAACACAAGCTGTTTACCTGATCACACCAGTTCAGCAGTGGTTGGAGGAAGTTGGATGTTTTTTAAGTTTAAGGAAGAGCAAATTGTTCGAACTGAAAGAGACCCAAATCAATTCCGCTCTGTAATTGCTATGGAAAGATCCTTGTATGAGCTCCTTGTTGAAGCTTGTTTTTATGCGTTCACATCCCTTTGCACAATGTAGTTGTCGCTGCGTCTGCAGATCACATCAAAATTAAGCTGCAATTTCATCTTGGCTTAAACGAGAAGTGTATTAAAACTTTAAAGTCCACATGCTACGGATCTGGAATTCTGTTTCAGCTAAAGCAATAATTAAGCCTGGATCCCAGCTGAAGTTTCACAACATTAAACACATCTTTAAAAAATGCATCTAAACTCAACAACTGGAGTGACAAATGAAATACGTTGGCATTGCTGGGAACAGAAACATTGCAAGCGGATCTGTCACCTCATTTGGCAGTTGGATGCAGCAGTCGCTGTGATAAAAAATGCACGGCACAGACAAAATCCTACACAAAAAACACAAACAGATGTCCTTCAAGGACATCTAAGGAATCTAAGTAGTGGCCCACTAACGGGTTAGGACAGCTGAGGTCTTGCACCTCTTTGGTGGTTTCCCAGTCAATGCTGTCCTAAAAACCCGAGGACAAAACATTCACTAATGATTCCAGCAGATCAGCCTCTGACACTAGGCTGAGTTTTGTTTGAGCCTCTACTCACAAACCAGGAATCTTTCCTTTGAACGTTGTTTCTTCTTCAGAAACAGTTCAAAGCATTAACACGGAAGCCAAAATCAAGCCTGAAAACCACCGCAGACTCACTTTAAAATACTCCATTTTTCTCCAGAGATTTCTACTGTTGCTTTCCAGAGTTTGTCAAGCAACCCCCCTTCAGATTTAGCAAAGTATCTGCAGTTCTCATTTATCACAAGCCTCAGAACTGAAGCACTCCAGCTGCTCCAGGGCTATACCCTTAAATGTGAGCTTGCTGTGATGTTATACTTGCCTGTTGTTATGACCTTGGCTGGTTTTGACAAAGAAATAAAGATGAAATAGGTTCTTTCTCTTAATGACAGCTTGTGCAAAACATCCTTTCCAAAGAGAACTCTGTTACCCATGTGTGTACATTACTGATCAGCCTATGCCAGGCAGCAACATTACGGTCTCTCTCCCCAGGTGACACAGCATGAAGAAAGATGGTTTGGCATTATTATGCCAACATCTCTTTAATTACACTTTGGGCAAGTACTGTATTTTCTACCGAATCTAACAGCAACGTAAACATTTTGAAAAGCACTTTAGATTTCATTACAACCTCTGTGTTTGTTTACTTTGAAATTTCTCAGACTGCCACACACAATTCTGGAAGGTTCTTGCTTTTAATTGAGGGCTCTTGAATTTTCTTTTTTCTTCTTGTCATCCAGAGTTTTGTGAATCCTCTATCAACTGGGAAGATTTCTGCCACCTTCCCCACAATGAAAAATGCTCATAAGAATCAAACTGGCCTTCAATAACATTGCCCGATGAGTTTTAGCGTTTGGAAAGAGAGACCACCTTATTCCTTACAGGTGTGACGAATTCCTTGAGAGGCTTGCTTGGATTACACTGAAGTCCTTTTAGCTGTTTCTTCAAAACTGACTCAGCAACCTCCTTAAACACCTGCTTAATTTAAAGCAGCTGAAAAGTCCTACTCATGTGTCAAGTTAAGGATATGCTTAAGTGCTTTGCTGGACGGGGGCCTAACGGCTTGCAAATACAGATGGCCATTATCAAGACCCAGAAGAGGCCAGGTAACCACCAACAGTCAATTATATTCCTAGCAGAACTTCAAGCCAGTATATCATACTGTTTGAAGTTAATTGCTTTGAAATAATTGGACAGGTGAGCAGGTAAGTTCACACAGAGCATTTGCAATTTTCCTTTGTGTTTAAAAAAGCAACAGTGCCTATTGCACGGACAAAACGGGCATGATTTAACAAAACAAGCTAAAAGAGAAGGGAAAAGGTATGGGATTTTTTTTTGAAAGGCTTTTCCTTTTCATTTTTTAGCATCATTAAAACGGTAAAAACATTTTATTCAAGAGCGTCTTTAGTTAATACCTCATTACTTCCCTTTTTATTGTTATGGTAATCAAGCCTTAATATATTGCAGCTTTATAGGATGAAATCAAGGCTAGGCCTGTGGGCATCGACAGATGTACAACAGCATGCAGTAAAACACAGGTATAGAGGCATGCAGAGCTGAATATGGCACAGGGTTTTTTTATAATTGTTTAGCAATTCATCTGAAGTTATTTTAACCTTGACAACGGATGAACTCTAACATGTGCCGTGATCAGTCACTGGAAAGCTGCACCGATTAGCAAGTTTTGTGGTTGTCTTACAGGCTCACTTTTGGGAAAGCATGAAGCAAAGTCTGAGAAAGATGATTAAATTGTTTGGATGACTAGAGGCTGTAGCTGTAACAATTCAAAATGTGTAACCAAGTATATTCCAGCCAAGGGAGACTGGTAACACTGGGAAATTGCATTTACCACCAAAACCTTGCCTTCTCACAGGAAATCTGTGCTCGATGTCAGATTTTGTACCCTCTCCTGGCATAGACAGTCTCTGAACACCAGAAAAAACATTTGGATCTGAATCGTGGTTTGAAGTGACACTTGGACCTTGTGCTGGAGCTCTGCTTATGGTTGAATTTCACCCATCAAACCAAATGAAAGTTACATATAACTTTTAGAAACTTATAATGGGTCTCATCTGAAGGGTGTTGAAACGCTATCTCCAAAAGAGTGAGTGTCCCTAGATCCGTCCCAGTGTCAGGGAGGCTCCACTTCTCAATATTGTTTTCTGGAGAGATCATTCAGAAAACAATTACAGCTCCTCAAGAGATTTTCTAAATTTAATTTTTGGCTAGCAATCCCTTTCCCAATAAAATAGTTTTAAGCAGCCAACATTATAAGCAATATGCCTGTGACTCAGGAAAATCAATACTGAGGGCCATACAAGAAAGTTCTACGGCCCCGCGGGGAGCGGGGTGGCACAGGAACAGCCAACAGCTTCCGTGTGTCCAGAGCACAGCCCTGCAGGACCAGAGCTCAGAAACAGCCAACAAATGACACTTGTTACTGCAAATGTGTAACCTTCATAGCAGCTGCCCGGTATTAATGAAGCAATAGGAAGAAAGCAGGCACAGGTAATACATTATTCCAGTAGAAGTGAAAAATGTTTTCCCCATTAGGACTGGGAAACCACCAGACATGACTAAATGCATGGATCAGAAACACCCAGTTAACCTCGGGTAGGCAAACGCTCCCAACTTCTCTCTTCTCCCTTAGAAATATTCAAGAGTAACAACGTACTGTATTCAGCTGTTATCTGTTCTACACTGTTTAATTTATACAAAGTCTCCTAACCACAAAAAAAGCCCATCATCCACATTTGTAGAGTCAAGCACAGAGGCGAGCAGCTCTCGCAGCGGCAGGGAAAGCCAACTTCCGCGAGGCCAGTCACGCCTCCGAGCGCTGGTCGGACCGGGCTTGTCACATCGCGCCTTAGGACAAAAGCACACGCTGCCCGGCTCTAACAAATGGAACGGACAGCAACGGGCACCGTAGTCCAGCGAACACACTAATTATATTAATAAAAGGAAAGCTTAAATTTTGAAGCTAATCCTGGGCTATCATTTATAAAAGTTAACAGGGCATATTTAATTTAGGAATTGGCTAACGCTTCTCTTTCCACTGCTGAAACCTCATAAATGAAATATACTGGATTGCTGCCCAGTGCGGAAATAAAAGTTATGAATAATGTTTCTATCTCAATCATTGTCAGTGCTTTAATATTCCTAATTACTTTTAAAAGCTAAATATTCAATATAGGGAAAACCTTCTTTTTATCTTCACTTGCAAGATTAGTGCAATTTAATAAGAGTCACTGGGTAGTTTTAGTACATGAGACCCATCTGTACCTTGACATCTTATCCCTTACTCTTAATTTTCACAAAGAACGGAGTGCTTGTTACTCCATATACGCATGCGTGTATAAATGTATGTATCTATGTCTATGTCCATGCTGTTACAGTTTTGGGGGGGCTTTTATTATTATTTTTAACTTCTCTAAGTGCACCCGCACTGCATAAATACTCACTGGCTGTTAGGTTAAACGTATCTATTACTAAAAATAACCAAGAATAAAATGAATTCCCGAGATTCTATGCAATATTTTACTATTGAAGGTACTGTTTTTCCTTTTAACAATAGTTACAGATAGATACTCGCTATGTTATGCTGCCCAATTTTTCCCTCGTCTATGTGACAGGTAATCCCAAAATGTTGCTTCCAACCCCAAAGCATGGCCGGCCTTTCTTTCCTTCGTCCTCGCTCTCTCCCTAATGCCATTTCTGCTGTAACTGAGAAGACACCAGCAAAGCTGCAGCCAAACCACCAGTAACTTGGCCAGAGAAGAGCCTGCCCCGCTGACTTCAGCCTCTGGAGGTGTTCGTCCCCAGTCACGTTTAACACCTTTCCTAATCCCTCCCTTTATAGATCCCTCTTCCGCTATCTTTTTGCCTGCTAATGACGCCTCTATTTTAAGATCCCCATCAGTTTGGGAGAAAGGGAGGAAGTAAAAGCAAAATGAATCGTACATTCAGTAACTGACTCACAGCATCTTTCTCCATGCAGCTTTATTTACTTGCCTGACGCACAGATAGACTTCATTTAACGAGCTTATTTCCGTTGTGTCAGTAACGTATTGGGCCTGTGTTACATAATATCTCTGATGTTTGTACTGGAAAGAACGCTGGCTGTTTCATTCCAGCATGAATTAATCACAGACTTAAACTTATCATTACCAATTAAGAGAGGTTGACACACACAGCTTCTCCAGCTGAAAGAACTGAAAGCCTCAAGTGTGAATTAATTTCCCAGCAAAAGGTGCAGGACTCCCACCTCTACCATTTCCTTAACTTCTGCAGTACGGATAATTTAAGGTGTGGATTTCAAATCAGAAGGTAGAATCTGGCCTGCATGAAGTCAACGGCAAAACTCCCACTGCCTTCAACAGGCCAAGGATTCTGTCTAGAGAAAGTGTTTTCCAAACGACTCCAAGTACTCCATAAAGTATTTCACGAAGAATGTGCTGTATTAAAGATTTAAGAAAGAAAAAAATCAGAATAAAGCTATGTTATCTATATTGGTATCCTAATCACAGGACCAAAAGTATTAAAAGCATCCTCCACTGCATTTAACATTCCTTTGTCAAAACAGGCAAAAAAAGGCAAAAGTCATTAGCATCAGACAGGGCATTATCACATTTGAATGGTTGCAAAATAACCATTTTTCCACTTAAAGCATCCAAGATCTAAGGCTTTATTTAGGGCCTCTTTTTACCAGCAGCATATATCTTTATATATCACATTTTGGTAATCTTTACTCACCGCTAGAGCAATCGGTACCTCCCCAGCCTGGTTCACAGTGACACGTGTCAGGGGAAACACATCTTCCATGCACACACTCCTCTGTGCAGAGCGCTGTTACGAAGAAACAACACACAGCATTGTAAACACATTAAGTGGCTGGTAAACACACAGTAAACTATGCCTTAGAGAGCGATATTTTGTATAAAAACATTAAACAAAGTGAACACACACAAAAGAATTACTGGCAAGATTTAATTAATACTAAGTGACCAAAATAAAATATAGGTCTCTCGACAGCAATAAACTCATTTGTCACTTCGGGTCTTTGGAATGAAAAATTCTAGCGCCAGAAATTAATTTGGTTAGCAGTTTTGCTTCATAATGAAATTTTTACAAAACTGACATTATTGTATTACAGAATACCAGCTTCTTCTATTGCACTCAAGTTACTACTGTTCATAAGATTAAATGGAGTTCAGTTTTGAAGTATATGGAGAGCCAAAACGGATTTGTAAATAATAGCTCAAGGAGAAGAAATAATTTTACTACATGATGCAGTACCCATATGTGCAGTCTTGTCTTTTCAAGGTCATCAAGTTTTCAATAACTACAGTGTTCCATTTCTTATTTGTCCACTGTTGGATTAGTGAAAATTCAATATCCTTTAGGTTCAAACTGCGAATTAGTGGTTGGTTTTAGTGTCTCACTTGCCAGTTCACTAGAGTTATATATGGGAGAACTCACTTTTCTTCTCCCAAGCAGGAACAGTTCACGGTTTTAAGGCTTTTCTTCCCCTGTGCTGCTTTGGTGTCTGGCCAGTGTATGCTGCTGTGCCCATCACATGCAAAAAATACTGGACAATATTGAATAACTAACTCAAAGACTGAACTTTACTGCTTACTATCTTCATTTCCATGTTACCACTTAGGACGTTGCCAAAAACTCAGTGTTGCAGGGATTCAAACCGGATGATTAAGTTGGAACATTTAATTTCCATCTAGAATAACATGTGTGAGTAGTGGCAATGAGATCATTACATTAAAATATATACACATATGAAATATATATATATGAAACACACATAATATATATGATATATATCACATATAACCTGTGTTTGTATATCCTCTGTTTTTATACCAGGTGGGAAATGCGGGTTTTGTGCTTACTTAGCCAAGAACTGGCTGAAGCTAGACTACAAAAGACTTATTCCAAGTCTTTTCTTCATTCCTGTTTAATACAAGGCCAGCAAAGCTGATTTGGGAAGTAGCTCTGTCCTGCTGCAGAGAAAACCAGGCTGAGCTACCCATTTCAGTTTAGAACAGCCAGTGAACCTTCCTGAAGTTGCACGGGGACTTTCAATTCCCACGTGCCTCATGGGCCAAACGTTTCCCACCGCCGTCTTGTCTATTGGAATGATTCCCGCTGTATTTGCCTCTCTGTCTGGACTAGCAGACTGGATCACATCTTGAATCTGAGCTCAGGCTGGCATCAAAGTTGATGGAAACATTTGGCTGTCTATGCTGTGTTTGGGTTATTGCAGACCAAACCCATGAAGCCATTCACAATACATTTAAATATAACTTCAAATCACAAGTGAACGTTGAATAATCCCATGGGACAAATCTTCCTGCTCTTTATCCATCGAACCACACACGGCCAGTGATTAGAATGTCACCCTGTTACAGGAACTGCAAGGTCTTTCTAGATTAGTCATTTCCTTTCCAGGTTTGCTGCATGTCAAAAGTGCAATTTATTCTTATTTCATATCTTGTGTTTAGACAGTATTGCAGAGGGCATGAAATATTCATAGCTAATTCTCTAGTCACTAATTGTCCTAATCTTTTGTGCATTTATTTTACTCGAATTAGAGTTTCTGAAGACAGCGAGGCATCCTAGTCTACAGCTGTAAGATGAAGAGAGGGTACTAGAAAAACAGGATTTTTCAATAAAGAAATGCACACCTTCATACGAACTTTTAAAAACGGCTGGTTATCTACAAGAAGTCCGGAACAGCCACAAACCCAAAATCTGTTATTAAAAGTAGGGTGTACTAAAAGATATACAATACGGTGAGATGCTTTGGAAATTCGGCCACGTCTATCATTGATGTAACTCCTATACATTAGTTTTATAAGACGTATGGAAATCGAAACTGAGGTATTTCCCGTTCCCTGTACAGACACTTACAATAAGAAATCATTCTTACATGTAGAACATGCAACATTTTTATCCTTTCAACTAGGCCAGAAAGAAGAAAGCTCCTGCTCATTACTGGTCTAAATTTAGTTGATTTAGCCACACAAACACCTCACACCTTAACTATGTTAACATAAATATGAAATTATGACTAATTACAGTAATAAAGTTTACTTAATTACTTGTATATGGACAGAAGAGCGGACTTCTGTCATCGCGCTCCAGTCCCTTGGGAGGACTGCTACGTGAGACTTATAAGCAAGACTTAAGAATCATTCCTCATTCCGAACTAGTGATGTGCAAAATTCAAAAAAACTCCTACAGAGAACTGCATCTTCGGTTTCAGGTGTTTTAAAGTCTCACATAGCTGAAGATGGAAACATTTAATGGGCCATTACAGAGCCAAGTAAGGTAAGGACACTCCTTGGAACCGTGGGCTCTCTCTGGTTTATTGACTTGCTAAAGAAGCAGCTGTGAGCTCGCTAGCATGTAGTCATTGAAAGCTATGAAATTATAGGAGTAAACCCAGATGTGGGGGTCAGAAATCCCCCTTTTTTAAAAGGGGAAGCTTTGTTATAAATCATTTTATTCAAGGTGGCAAATAATCAGACTCCTGCAGTGTCTGGTTTGAACCAGGCCTATAAAGGTCCATATAAAGGTCATTTTAGGGTACAACTCTGAAGTTTTACCATAGCAAATAAAATTTTGAATTTCCCCTATAAAAGGGAAGTCCTGCCTTGCTCTAATCTTTAGAGTTTAAATTAAATTTTTCGTTCTATTAACATTCAACATAATAGGATACAATGGTCCCCAAGGCATTCTTCATAATATACTTTGTACAGTGGTTTGCAAATGATCTTACTAGTTAATGGAACTATAAAAATTACTTGCACATAAAGGTCAAGAAAAATAAAGATAAGTATATACTTTCTGACAATGTCCTGTTCCACACTCAGCTCAAGGCCCCTGGAGTAAAGAAAACTTGTACTAATGCAAGGAATATAATTCCTCCCAGTATAATAGCCCCAGCAGTTCAACCTTTGGAATTCCAGACTTTTTATGTCTGCATTTTCCCTTGACCAATTCTCTTGAACAGTCCAGCACCTCATTGATCAGTTTATTATTAGCATTCTTGGCATGAGTTTGAGATCAGTTTGTAGTTTGATTCAGCCTGGTAATAAAATGACCTACATCAAATCCCTGCCAAAATGCCATCTTTGTAGCAATGCGTTTAGCAGGAGTTATTCGCCCATATTCAAGGTTACACAGCAACTGCTCCTTATCATGGAATAAAGTCAACAAAAGGGTTCTGTAACAATTCATTTGATGCTTATCGCTTACTTTATAATTACAAATAGTGCTTTTTTTAAACATATAAGGTCAGTCCTGAGGGAAATAGACCTAGAGATTAAATTCTTTTCACACCTGAAATGACTGCATAGATTTCTCTAACACTAGCACTTATATTTTAATTGTTGTCCTGAACTTGAGTTTAGATATATTAAATGGGTTGCTGGTGTCTCCTATCTGCAGCCGGGGTATTGTTGCTGAGGAGCACACTGCAGAGTGACGCAGGCTCTTCTGCCTGGAGCAGTCTTTCACCGCAGAGTTACTTCAGCTGAGTGGCACCACAGAGAGTTCATCCCAGACAAAAAGCAGCCATAGTCCAGGGCTGGAGAGTTACTCTGTACAACTCAGCGCTGGGTTCCTCTGTGTGGGCCCAAACGATGACTCTGCAGGGTTGAACCCCGCTGTACCACACTGTGTTATACACCCTGCCCATCGCTGCATTATCAACCCTTCGACTCCTTGTACTCCATTGCGCAATGAAACTAATGTTGCTATGGGAGACCTTGTGGCTCTCTACAACTCCCTGACAGGAGGTCGTAGTGAGGCCAGCGTTGGTCTGTTCTCCCTGGTGGCGAGTGGCAGGACGAGGGGAAATGACCTTAAGTTGCACCGGGGGAGGTTCAGGTTAGATATTCGGAAGAATTTCTTTACTGAAAGGGTCGTCAGCCATTGGACCAGCCTGCCCAGGGAGGGGGTTGAGTCGCCATCCCTGGAGGTGTTTAAGAGACGGGTGGATGTTGTGCTGAGCAAAGTGGTTTAGTGGTGTTGATAGGGCTGGGACAAAGGTTGGACTCGATGATCTTGAAGGTCTCTTCCAAACAAAACTGTTCTATGATTCTACCTACCACAATTACCTTCTTCTCATCCTGTTTCCTAGAGGTGGAAGCGCATTTAGAAAAGAGTTTCTTTCTAGTATTGAGTGATTTAACTTGGGAAAGCTTTGTTAACTTGTCCAAAAAATGTAACTCGTGTATTTATTACACAAAAGCCAGAGTCAACCAAAAGTGTCTTGTGCTTGCGACGGAGTGTGGTAACATTTGCAGCCGTCCTTTGAACCTGGAGGAGTTCACAGTCAGCAAGTTCTATCTCCCTCTCACTTCAACAGGTGGGACTTTGTTGTGCCAGGCGAGCAGAGTATCTTCAAAAGAAAGGCCAGCATAATTACAAAGTCTAAAGGAACCCAGCATAGAAAGCAGGAAACAGGCTTCAGGAACTGTACTCATTCCCAGCACCGTGTGCTGCTGAGGAGACGTGCTCTGCACAAGCTGGAGTTCCCAGGGCTGGGCCAGCTTTCTGCCCAGGGATGGTAGTGCAGCCAGGAGGTGACAGAAAGCATAAGTAAATGTGGATATACGACGATAATGGAAAACATTGCTAAGTGAAGGTACAGATGCTACTATATGAGACCACCGACACAATGAGAAATTCAGGCACCGTCCTCGAACATGAATGACAGAATGAACTGGTCTATTGGGACTGTACATGTGGTGAAAGGACACTGCCCCATGATTCAAGTTCTTCAGAATACTTTCCTCTGCCCTACCCTAGCAGTCTCTGCCTGTTTTTCTTCACTATAAACTGATATCACACAAATTCTGACCAATTTCTTTTATTTGCTGTGAACCAAAGGCAGACTGCATTTTTTCTGTTAGGCTACCGGTGTTTTAACTTCAGGTCATCAAACCAGTTTGCCTCAACCTTGATAGTTGGACTACACAAAGCAGATGTGAAGAGAAAACGTGATGTTCCTCTTCGCTATTTAATACATGTCCCTGGAAAAATTTGGGCTGTTTTAGCACATTCCTCCAGTCTCTTGTGCCCTTTTAAGGGGAAAGAATAATTTTGTCAGGTGAAATAGCAGTTATCTCATGGATGGTGGTTTCAGATAATGCAGAGAGGTCAGAGAAGACGAAAAAAGATGAAAAATATGCTTGCCCCTAATCCATTAGGAATCTGTGCACTCAGGGCCAAACTCTGGTGTTTCCATCTTAATGTGCTGGCCTGAATCCAGTTTGTGCTGAGTCTACGATATTAGTTTCATTAGATAAACCTGTAGTCAGCTTTTGGCTAGATTCTCTTAAAAATGTGCTCAGAAAAGGGAGGTTTGATAGTAGAAGAAAGATGACTATAGCTAATGCATCTAGGTAGGTTTTCCTCATTCTTAAATTATTGCTTATTTGTGGAACGGAATATTCCCCCTCTAAATCACCGACTTTCCGTCAGGAATCATGCTGATTAGATGGTTTCCTGGATAATTGTGTCAATGAAGTAGGATAATAATTCTTTGCATTGCTTAATGTCTGTTTCTGTGGTCATCACTCAGGATACATCTGTTAATTTATCACCTCGGATAGCACTTTAATGCAGGGTTTAGCAACGTTGATAGATGAAGATGTGAAGAGATCTCAAAGCCTGCTTAGGCTTCGAGGAATTTATTGTTCCAGTGTATGGCAACCTTTATATTTCATCTCCCTCTTGGTATCGGATGAAAGTGCTAATAAAAAAAATTACAAAATCGAGGAGATCAATGTGAGCAAAGGAAAGGTGCAGATCACATAACAGCAATGAGTCACAGGATCAACTCTTTTTCCTGTAGGTGCAATTCCATCACATTTTTTGGTAAATTTGGAATTAGAGACTATGCATCTATGCAATCAGAACAGAATCAGCGGTCTTTCATGTGGTCTGGGACATGGAGAGTCTCTGACCAGCCCTTTAGTGAGATATGGATCTGTTCAAAACACCAGCTAGGTTGTATTATCTTCAGTCTTGACATCTTGCCAAAGCTTAGGGAGTAGGCTATGCCAGAGACGACTTGTGAATGCCTGAAATAAAAGAATTGAGGATTTTGTCTTCTCCTAGGAGCAGAATCTGACATATGTCATTGCCATCATCGACAAAATATCAGTAAATCCCTCTATGAATCTGCTAGGAGGGGAAGATTTGTTAAAAAGCATAAAATCCATGACAGTTTCAGCTCTGATTTCTAATATCAGATAGAGAGTATTCTGGGGCTCTGATGGCTAATAGGAAAGTGAACCCAGGGCCTCCCACATTTTTGTCAGGGCTGAGCACCCCAAGCCAACGGCACACGCTGGTTCCCAGGTCCCAGAGTCTCAGGTCCCACCCAGGAGGAATGCCCACAGTTTACTGATGACTGGAGGATCTAGTACTGATGAGAATCTAGTTTAGTCCATGTTGCAATCTACTGCCTGCTGTAGGCCTTACTCTAGGGAGGAGTTAGGAGTAAATCCTGCCAGGAGAAGTTCAAGGTAGAGAGGAGACAGCCACTTTTTCTGCCTGCCCCGAGAAAAGCAAGACTGGTGGAACACTTCTTGGAATTGCAGTCTGTTTGGTTCCACGGAACAGCTGAGCTGGAGCAGCATATCCCTGAGAACAGGAATGGCACCACAGTGACCATAAAATAGTGCCACTGCCAGTAATAGAGATGGAAGTTAGAGCCCTGCAAAAGGGGAGGTCGACAGAAATCAAGCATTTAACAGACTTTGTGTCATTTTGATGCCGCACTGGCATCATCTGCTCTGATAGAGAGAGGGAATGAGGGATAGTACTTATCACTTAATGATGTCTCAATGAGAGCTGAAAAGCAGCCTCCTTGTAGCAGCAAATGTCAGAAGAGCAGAACTGGGGTCAGTAAGC
>NW_009701751.1:163143-179116 GCF_000703405.1 Apaloderma vittatum
CTATCTACAGCTGTGTGAGTAACACAAGAGCTCTGCAGTACTTCAAAGCACAAAAAGGAGATGGTGGGAGGGCACTGCAGGGCTCTGAGCACCAAACTGCATCTGCCCTGCAAGGAAGGCAGGTAACGAGGCTGGGTAAAAGCAACACCCATGGGTTAGTCTGTAGATAAAGTTGCAACCAAGCTCTGGCAAGAGGAAGGTGTGCAAAGGCATGAGGGAGTTAAGTTTGAAGAACCAGTCGAATTCTTCAATGAAGATAAAGCATCTGTCTAATGCCTGATTTCAACAGATTCACGCCTAACGTCACACGTGAACGGAAGATCTCGGACCAAGGCCAGAGATGACAATCCACACAGCAATGTCTCTTGCTCACTCCCAGTGCTCCACAGGGATCATGAGACACAAGCATCTGGGCTTGCCCTGTGGGGTGAAGAGAGAAATTCCACCATCAGGAAGAATCCTGACCCCTCTAAGGTAAGTCCCACTCTCAAATCACTTACCATTTCTAAGGCTCACTCTTTCTCACTGCCATCACAGAAATGAATCTGAGGCCCTAAAGAACTCTCTGCAGATCAGCTAAATATTGGTAATTTTTGATCGTTTAAGACCTGCAACTGATTTTATGCATTTTCTGCCATCGCTTCAACTAGAAATAATCATTGCATTCCACCATGTTGAGAGGCAAGATTTATGCTGAGATCAATTCTGCTGATCAATGTTCTAATACAATATTATTCTGTGGGATAATTTCAGCATTTAACTTTTTCTGGTAAACGATTTCCCATTGCCTCACTGCGGGGTTCAAAACAATCATTATCACTAGTTCAAACTGTTAATGAGGTTAAGAGAGATCCTGAATCAGCAGAGCAGAATCTATGACCCAGGAAAGCTTTTCCCCTCCTGTGCCCTCTGTCTACTCCTTCCATTTTGGTAAATTGACCAACTCTTTCAGCAATTTGTAGAAAATACATTTTCACTAGTTAATTTTCTACTGGATCTTGATTCATCCAACCAGCAAACTTAATGACAATTTGTCTGCAAATTGTGCTTTGGATTGCACCTTTAGAAGGAGTGTTACTATCTTTTTCTAAAGTAATGTAAAAATATTAACATCTACCCTTATGCACTGTCATTCATTCTCTCTGTATATGATCTACCAGCTAAAAGTAGTCAAATAGTATTTGGCAGCAGGAGACTCCATGGCTTTTGAGGAAAGAAGAGGGAAGAAGCAATTCCCCTGTGCCAAAACCAATGGAAGTATTCCCTGATCATTCTGTTCTCAACCTTAGGGAATTTTCTTTTTGTTGCCTGAGGGAAAAAAATTCGTGACAGGTTGGGGAATAGAGGAGCAGCTCATACCTACCTAAGATTCCTCATCCTTTCAGCTTTCCTGCCAACACATGGAGAAGCAGTCAAACCTACCAGCAAGTATAATCCGATTTACCAAACCACCGGTGACGGCAGGCAGTATCAACCTACACTCAGGAGACAGCGGAAGGAATGACTGTTTTCCACACACAGGTAGGAGTATCTCAGCTGCACTCTGGCCTCTCCTAGCAGTTGTGCTGGAATGCAAAGTGAGCTGCCAGTTGCAAAGTACAAAATCAGAACTCGGCTAAACATGGTACATCAGAGGTAAACAAACATTTCCTTCCCTAAAAGACTGGAAGAACACACAGTGCCCCGCAGCTGAGGAACGCGACAGCTAAACTGCAGATGAGCAGGTGAGTGCCTGTATCACACGCAGCAGGGCTGTATGAAGCGTAGCGGTTGCGAGATGGCATTTCTAGCCCAGTGAGCTCACTACAGAAATTTCTCTAGTGTATTACTACTGCCCTGCTTTGCATCACAGCTACCTCTGCTTTCTTACTACAACTGTATCACTCAAATAGACCAAGAACTTACAGGTTCCAACACTGGCTGAGTAGCTGCTTGAATTAAGCAGTGATGGAGGAAGCATAGAGGATAATGTCAAAGAAAATGAGCTGTTATAAAAAAATCCCACATTTATAACAAGGACAGATTGTCAGAGGTGCTACAGCACACTGAGAGAGAGACATGAGCAGGACTCTGGCCTAAGCAGTCTAGTAAAATAACCAAACCATACTGTCTTGGTTTCTGGAAATCACCCCAAAATGACAGTACTTGTGTATTTTGCTGCAGGTTACCCACTCCGGTCATTAAGTGAATTTCTTTCTGTACAAATTCCATCATATTACTGCTCCTGTGAAGTATTTATTTTTGGATCTGGTAGCATTGCTACACGTCCGCAGTTCTCTGATTACTGACTTACCCTGAATGTGGGTCTCATGCCAAGCAAATTCTATATTCTATTTTCTGACACAGCTCCACTGCTGATTGATTTTTGCAGGGAGAGAGTATGTGCTGTGTGTATGAGTGAGGATGGGTGCATCAAAAATGTTGTTGCTAAAAGACCAAAAGTAGACAGATGAAGACACCTGGATGGCAGGAGACTTCTGGCTATCCTTGCTGAGCAATGCAACACCTCATGAAACTATCACACCGATTCTCCTAGATAAATTTTAGTCTGCTAGCACACCGAATAAACTATTGATTTTTCAGACAAAACCTTTCTCCATTCTTATTCCAAATTTCATCAAGCCAATCTAACAAAAAAAAAATATTTTCTTTGTTTCTCACCAAAATAGGATAAATATGGACAAATTTCTGAAGGCAAACTTGTCACTGAGGCCAGGCTATTAGATGCCATGGCCCTAGAGGGCCAACCCATTTCAGATTTCATTTAAGATCAAGCCACACATTGCAAAGGAAGGTCACCCTGATGAAATCAAGGACAGAAATACAGTCTGTTTGAAGATCATGTTAATGTACAAGCTCCACTAACATGACTAGGGATGGAATATTTAAATGCAGAGAGTTTTCACTTTTCTCACATTTCAAAAGGAACCACAGCAATGTGTTTCAGTCCAACTTACCGAAAAGAACTGCAGAAAAGACCCCAGGAAACAAATTGTTCTATAATTGTGGTGGCTGATTCTCATCTCAAGACAGTGGTTTAAACTTTCTGTAATCAACTCTAGATTGCAGGAGGTCAGCCGATTTCGACAAGTCCAATTTCTCAGTAACATCTAACCGTCTAGAGAAACTTTCTACTAATGAGACATGCTAAAATGTACTTTCCAATTCCAGTGATTCACACTGGGGCCTGAAAATAGAACATGGGAGCTGGAAATAAGAACTTTTACCTACATTATCAGAAGCTACTTGGAGATGCCTACCCTCTACTCTAAGGTAAATGTTACACAGCATTTGCCTAAACAAAACTATTACACAGTGTTTGGTGAAAAAAAATCACTGGATGCCTTTAATATTCTTAGAAGGAATTCTATTTAAACTGTACATTTTCCTAAAACGTGACACCTGTGAATGAAGATGTAGTAATATCAGATGCTAAGACATGTACCAGTGACTTGCAGAGCTGTAACTGAAAGCGTCCTTTTGTTGCTTGCTAACAGGTTTACTTTTTTATAAGTATGCTTGCAACACGTTTCATACACAGTTTCTCATTTTAATCAGAAAAAAAATCTCTTCATTTGACTCAGTTTACATACTGAAGTTGTAAGCTTTCTCACGTGGTTTTGCATTTAGATTTCTGGGCATTACAGGAATAGAAGTAAAGCATAGTATTTAGAAAGGAAAAACCTTGACAAAAGAAATAAAAGCTTTGAGATTAAATAGATTGAAAATATGTCTTGACTTACTGCATCAGAGAAAGTGAGGTTTGCAAAAGTGCACACCCATGTCAGAAATACTGAGCTTAAGATAAATTATTCTAAAATGTTTTGTGATCAAAACTGACATTTCATGAAAAATTTCTCGGGGGAGCCTTAAAACACCTTTAGGAAAGCGAAAAGCATGTGCAAAAAATACACAAATCTGAAGTGGAATACTATAAACAGTCAATAACTGTTTCTAGAGGAAGTATCCCTGGCTGGTTAGAAGAGCTCTGTCTCTGATTACCCTTTTTGATATCTGATTAATACTCTCAGGCTGTACTAGAGTATGAAGTGTTAACAGATGCTTCTCAAGCGATCAGCTGACGTCATCTTCTTCTTTTACTGAGAACAATTAGGGCTTTACTGACTGACTACTGCAAACCTAGAACTGCCACCTACATGCACTTTGGACACCTTTAGTTTACTCCTACTATCCATTTTGCCCATCGCACTCTTGCTTTTTTTTCTGTAATTCCCCATGAAGAATTCATGCAGTTTTGCTTCACTATCATCTACCCCACTGAGGGAACTCATGTAAATGTCTTAGAAAGGTGCTTTGCTATACGACGCTACAGAAAGAATTAGTACATAAATAAGAAACCTGCAGATGAATTGCTTTTTCAACAGCAACAGCCGACATTTACTATTGTGGAGGTGTTAACAGTATTTAAAAATGGTGTATATCTACAGCTGATGGAAACTGCAGCATTCAACACCTTTGAGAGCCAGGCTCCTGATGCAAAAGTATGGTTTCAGTAGGAAGGAGTTACTTCTTTTCTAACGTCCCACAGTGATCTCCTGCGCAATTTGGCAGTGCAATATTTTTACACTTTGGTCTAAATGATTTACACTTCAGAGTTGCAAGTACTTTTTTATTTTAATATATGTGGTTTCTTCCTACAAATTTTGAAGACTTGTTTCATAACAGAGTACTGTCTGTTTGCATTAAGCCACAGAGTAGCTGCCCTATTTTTATCGGCTATCACATATTCGTCAGAAGTGATGCAGTTGCAAAAGCAATTGGAAATCCACAGAATAGTACAACTTTATCCTACTGTGAGACATGAAATACGTGCCATGTGAGACAAAGCTAACTGGGAAGAAAGGTAACTACAACTTCTTTGAATTCCCACCCAGCAAACCCACTCCCAGGTATCTGACAAACCAACACCAACAAACACAGCTAGTCTGGAACGGTATTTCCGATGGCAAGCTCCCTGGTATTCCTAGTGTGAACACCATCGGTGTTTTTAAGAGAGACTGGTAAACCGATGCGACACAGACACACATTCCAAAGGTTCACAGCCAAGAACTGTACAGTATGCACAGGAAGATGACAAAAGCAGTGTACTTAAGCCTAACGTGCAGCTTTTGGGCCAAATTCAGTCCATTCAGTTCTTCCAGCGGGTCTCATTCCATATGTTATATCGTCATGCTCAGCAATAAGAAAAAGAGGAGGAAAGGTTTTCGGAGGTTACCCCTCTTTTGCTCAGTAACTGGCTGATACCAGTCGACCCATGCGAGGTGGTGAGTGATTGGCTTTGCATCACTTGTTTTGTTTCTCTCTTCTTCCATTTCTCTTTTGCTAATTAAATATTATTTTTATCTCAGTTCACAACTTTTCTTTCTTTTACTCTTCCTTCTTTCTTTCCCTGTTCCAGCAGGAAGGGGAAGCAAGAGCGGTCTCGTGAGCCAGCGAGCGAGCAGGCACTGGGTTAACCCACAACTCAGCACGACACTATGATTCCGTCATGTGCACTTCAGACATTCCTGTAGTGATATCGATTCATTTTTATTTACAGTTTCGATCTTATGCCTAGAAATGAGGAAGAGGGGCAGCTGGCGCTTGCACTGGGCACAGGTTGAAGTGGCTCTTTTCTTCAGTCAACAAGGAATCTGCCTGAGAACAGTCACCCACATCCGACTGATGGCTTAGAGTTAACGTGTGACAAAGACTCTGGAACTAGTCAGGGGAAGGTCACAGCCAGAGGAAACCATAATAGAAGTGAAAAAAGACACTATCTTGGATTTTTTACGTACATCAGATGTTCTTTTTAAAGGATTCAGGTGACTTATTTTCCTCTCTCCTCTTTTCTACTAGGCTTTAAAACTTCAGAGCACAAGGGAAATAAATCTATTTCTAAAACTAAATCTATTTCTAAATCTAAAGAAGTGGTCAAGAGAACAATATTAAACACGTGTTTCATTTCACACATCTGTCTTCTTTGTGACCCTATTGATTTCACTAAGTTAACCCAACTCACCACACATCTGGACTACTAAGGAACTTCAAACTCTTGTGGGGGGAAGTATCTTCTGGAGTTCTGTGCCTTCGGAATTTGATAAATGACAAAGGTCCTGTAGGTACATATCCTCAAAAGCAGTTCACTTACACATGGGATGGAGACGATCTTGTTTTTATAGGTCCATGCAAATGAATGGATACCAGCAACGAAGGATTGAGCCATAGCGCTGTCATGGGTCAGTGCCAGTGCCCTCCCCGCCACTCCAGATCAGTGCAAACCAGCATTAATAACCCTGAAGGGGACTTGGAAAGGGAACTGGGGTATTAAAGAAGATGTGGAAGTGGGGATGAAGCAACCAAAGATGTCCATTCAAACATGGTGGATCTGCGCTGATTTACAGCAGCTGGGGATCAACCTGGTTTTGCTTAAAAGTGGGCAAACTAATGGACTAAACTTTGCACGACTCTTTCTTTGAATTCAACAGTGAGTTTGAATCTATGATTTTTGTGCTTTTTTTCTGAACCTGCTGAAGCTTCCAGGCATCCAGGCCATTAGCATTCTTAGCTACTATGAGTAGCTGAGTAGCTCTGGATCCAGTGCCTCCTTCTGTATGTATATTCCCAGTATTCTTTATACTGATGCCTAAAGCAGCCAGAAAAGCTTTTTTACTCCTACACTAGCAACAGTCTAAATCTTTTTCTAGGTATAATGCCTGCATAATTTTTCCTCTGATATTTATTAAGCCCCTTGAGGCATTATATAGCCCCAGCATACCCTCCTTTCTGACTTCACACTATTCTCATTCCTCTGCATGAACATTTTGTTTCTCCTCCTTCTACTGCATTTCTTCCAGAAGTCCTTCCCTTATTTCATTACTACTCCCCACCAGCATCTTTGCAAACCCATCAGCATCCAGAAGCTGACTGCAAATATAAAATGATGGATGGGAGATGAGAATCGATTTTTTCACCTTCCCATCAAAAAGGTCTCTCCATTATCTTTAGGCTAAACAGTCACCCAGTGTCTTCATCTACGCCACAAAATGAACTGACCTACTTATAAGGCTGGTCTCCCTCTCCTTGCCCGCACACACCTGCCTCCCAGGGTGCTCAGAATGAACAAGCAAAGGCCTCTGCTGTTGGCAGGGCTGTGTCCTGCGCAATGGTGTACCAGGCACTGGTGTGTGGCTCCGTGGCTACACTCGGCGGTACGGCAGCAGAAGTCGGATCCTGATAACCAGTTCTGTTGCGTGCTCCCTCTGCGTTTTCCTACCGCACCACGGGCTCCTTTAACAGACAACAGGGATTCCTCCCAGGCACCACACAGTGGAAAGAATATCGCTGCTGGTCTGCTATGACTCCAACCACTGCTGTCAGGAGCAGTTTCTTAATTCCTATACAAGTTTCCCCTCAGATGGGAACGCAGGATTCAAATTATTTTCCCCATATTCTTCAGTGAAAAAGATATATGTGGAGTCATCTCAAATGCATATAAAAGGAGAAACTTCAAAGTGTCCCCTACTGTCATTTCAACTCTATAATTAATAACACTATTTGCAGAATGGCCTTCCATACCATTTTCTCACACTCATACATCCCAAATCAGACAGAGAAAAAGAACATCCCCTGATACAAAGTATCTATGTACTGTTACATCATTTTGCTTAATTTATCTTGCATTATTGATGTACAGAATGCTGTACTTGAATAATGTAAGAGTAAGGCTCTTACAGAAATCACTTGCACCAGCTTTAATGTGTGTCTATAAAGATAAGAAAAATGTATTTCCTAAGTCCAGCAGTTTTCAAACAATATATTTTCAAGTTACAGGAGCACTCACCACGAGGAATTTAAAATTGAGGTGAGAAGCGGGGGGACAACATTTCTTCTAAAATGTTAATGAGCTACTGCCTTGTAGAGTGAAAATAATCAACAAGTCTGACATATGAACAAACACTATGAATATTCAGGAAGTTTAAGCTGCTGATTCAACGTTTTCTAAGAGTGCAGAACTTTCGCACCGATCACATAAGCTATTATTTTTCTTTTCATCATAAGTACACTCCACGGCGGTGTCGGTGTGTTGTTGTAACATATGCATTGAATTGCAAGTATTGTAATTCATCCAGATGGCAGGAAGCTTTGGAATTGTTACTCCTATGGTACAGATGTTTAACAATTTAGCCATATGGCTCCAATGAGGCAGCCTTTTCAAAGATTACAAAACCTGCTCTAGACATGCAGCCTTGTAAATCTGAGTGCAATTCTGAGGTATGAATGTTCATGCTGCTATGAAATAAAAGCATATATCATACTATGAAGTTGGCATGTCTATAGGAATTACGGAATTTATGAAGTATTATTTAAAAACAGGTCCCAAATTTGCATAATTTCATCAGCTCAGCTAGTAAAAGAATATTCCTCACTTGTTTTTAAAATTCATCAAAGGTCTCAGACACAGGCTAGCTGCAAAGATGGGAAAGTAACTACGTGTGAACATAACAAGGTGCTTAACCTCTGGTCTGAGAGAGCTACCACTCTAGGTGACAAAATGAGATTCAATCACTGAGACCAAGAATTTCTCTATATATTTGCCAAAGTCAAGGAGCCCTGATGACAGCTGTCATAGTAGTGATGTGGAAAGGCGGACGCTGAGAAATAGTCTGAGATCAATAATATCTTGGTCAAGAAAAGAAGGAACCATGGAATGGTCAATTTGTAACTCTACTGAATTTTGGCAGGTTTGAATGACACATGAATGGCAGCAAATAAGATTGTTAAATCACTAATTCTCTCATTATTACCTCCTGTCACATTGCATAGATTTATACATTAGAAAAAGAGTGTAAGCATGAGACTGAAAAATAAAACTGTTAAACGCTAAAATATCTCAATCTATGAAGAAAAGGTGAATTCCCAACTTGGAGTTTCATGGTTGTTTTTTTCTGCCAAGAAGTCAGATATAAGTAGATGCTGCTTGCAGTCCCGTCTTCTTTTTGTCTGATGCTTGGGTCTCTGACCCTTTGTTACCTAGAGGAAAAGTCTCTTTTATATAAATCTGTTGTGCAAGAATAAGATTAAAATGGACAGACTGAGTGAGGCATTGGGTTCTCAGACAAAAATGTATCCATTTAGTGCAGAGGGGATCTTTCCACCTGACATATTC
This sequence comes from Apaloderma vittatum, assembly GCF_000703405.1. Taxonomy (NCBI): domain Eukaryota; kingdom Metazoa; phylum Chordata; class Aves; order Trogoniformes; family Trogonidae; genus Apaloderma; species Apaloderma vittatum. The sequence goes on from NW_009701751.1 coordinate 172,313, forward strand.
TTAAAGGGAAGCATTCAATTACCATCTACTCAAAGGGTAAAAATCACTAATAAGCCATGTAATATTCAGTTTCTTTTTTTTTTTTTTAAGCAAAGTATTCAGAGATGCCTTATCTACCACAGATACCAATCTAGGCAATATAATTTTAAAACATCCTTATGAAAACCTTGAAGAACATTTGAAGTCCGAGCTTGTTTAAAAACTGATTTTCTACAGTTTATGCATTTGTTTTGCCAAAAGCTTACCTTAGCATACATAGTACAGTAAATCATAGCTGCTCTGATTTACTACCCAGACTACACTGTTTGTTTTCAGGGACAGCTCAGTGAAAAGCTATGCCATGTGTAAAGAGAGGGGGAATCACTTTGTAAAACTAGCAGAACTGTAGCAACCATTTCTGAGACATCAGTGGAAAAAAAAATGCAGATGTGCATTTGCAGCATGTTTCAGGTGGTATTTTTTGAGTATTGTTACAATCAAAAATATTCCAATAGCTTGGCCAAAATTCTTTGACCTTGCGCCTGAATTCAACATTTTATGGGGCAGCAGCATATATAGATCTCAAAAAGGTGAAGAAGACACCAGAGGAAGAGTGTCAGAGCAAGAAGCTCTGGGTCAATCTGATTAGTTAGAACTGAGGGTATATTTTGTTAGACCTAATTTATTTAGTAAGTCCCAACAGGAGGACAAAGATAAAAACATATCTGACGTTCCTTTAAAAAATAGTAAATGCAAAGGGAAAAGATCAAAACAGTAGCTGAAAGCCTTCACTCCTGCTTTAAAAGCCAAGAAACAGTCATTAACAGAGATTTAAACTCAGCCTTCTCTAGTCTAAACTTGTCACTGTTAATTACAAAGCTATTTAACTTTTGCAAGAAATAAAGACTGCTATTAATGAAAGAAGAACCAATTAGCCTTTAATCCACACACTGTTTTTTAATCAAACTTTCTTTTGATCATCAGGCTCACTGCGGGATGTATTCTCTCCTCCCCGCGTTGTAGTGGCTTCCACGATCGCTAATGGAATAGATTTTAAAGGGCAGGCTGAGTAGGGAGAACCTTCTCTGCAGGGCTGGAGCTTCATGTCAGAGGGGCTGAGCAGAAGCACACTCAGCCCCGAACCACGCCGCCCTATGACAGCACCAGCCAGGGAAATGATTTTTGATGGTGCCTCCTGACCTCTCTCTTGTAGCAGCTGCCATTAAAGGATCAGGAGGAACGTGGGACATGCTGCCTTGTTAGGAAACAGTGGAAAATAGCAGCTTAAAGAAAACAAAGAAATGTAAACGGGAAGGTAAGGAAAGAGGCAAATGCAGAGAGGTGCCGACAGGAATGAAGTCAAATTGACTGCTGATGGCAAAAGAACAATGAATGGGAGAATTTGCTTGTTGGCACAGGAACATACAGTAGAAAAGCAAAACTATCCAAAACTAATGGGGCCAGGCCTTGATGTGTTAGAAACAAAAGGGATGACATGAAAAGGATCACGCCAGCTAAATAGTGTCGTGCCTTCAAACTGTCGGTTGCAGGGTCAGAGAATTCTGACAAGGTTTTTTGTTTGCTTTGTTGGATTTTAGTTGGCTGGGAATTTTTTGCCATGTGGCTACTTGTGGTATCAAAACAACAGACCAAGTATTTAGAATCAATTCTAATGGGGAGCTTATTCCTTTATGTCACTTCTCCCTCAGCTGCACTTGCTGCTCAGATCTCCCAGGAAAGAGGACAGACAGAGAACATCCCTGAGGCATGAACTTTGCATTTACGACCACGCGGATAATGAAATCTAAGAACTTGTCTCTTGCACACATGAACAATAAACAGAATGGAAGTATGATCTTCACCGGGGTCGAGCATGAAAGCCCTGGTCTGACCAGATGCTTGCTGTCTGTTCTGCCTTAGCAAAATTTTGGTGTATGGTGTATGATGTTCTCTCTCCATAATATAAAGATAAAACAGCAGAACTCTTGAGCATTAATACTAACAAAAAAGCCCTTTAAAATAAATGTTAATATTGTCAAAGAATCAGAAAGTCTGCAGAGATCTCCTGTTGCTGCAACCAGTACGGCAATTAAAAAATAAAACAATCAATAGGTTGCAGAGAGAAAAGTGAAAAGAAATGTGTTCTGTGCCAGCCGGGATTCTGAGTCACAGAATTCAAGTTGGTAAGAAAAGTATGTGGAACAACTGCCGAAATTACATTGACACTTGAGAAATTTAAAGTTAAGTATATATGGAACATAGAAAGGATTTTAGCAAAGACAATAGGTTACATTAAATGTTTTTCAGGACTTGAGGAACTGCACTTCACACTTCAAAAGAGCAAACTATTACTCTCTCCGTAAAATAACGCTAATTCTGATGCCTTATCTCCAACGGCTGGTCATTTTTCACAGTCCAAAGCCTCTTTAAAGTAACTGTTTGGCATAAGGTTGTTTAAAATGGGATTAGGGTCCATTCATATTTTTGAGATGTTCTTATATCACAACATAATTACAATGTATGTACTCAGATAAAGATACCAACAGAACTACACAGAAATAGCTTGTGTCAAGCTATCCAGTTAGCTGGATTACTGTATCATTTTCACATTTAAACTGTTCTATGGCATTCTAAAGCTGGCAGTAAAATTTGGATTCTGATGCTGATCAAAGCCCCTTTGTGTTTATCTTGTGTCATAATCCCATTCTAACAAGATGTAGACAAGAGGTCCCCAGCTCCACTTGCCTTTTGAACAAAGCCTAGCAAATGTGTTCTGTCTCAGAATACTTAAAACAACAATACTGAAAACCCGTGACACTAATGTACTGGACATTTTTAATTAGCAAAGCTCTTAGGTGTTGCTGAAAGATCCATTTTGCTTTTTGTCTCCCTCCGACTGACCTAACACACTCCAGAGCTTTTTAGTTACTTCCACAGTGCAATTAGGACCAAGTTATTCTGACATTTGCAAAGCTTTAAAAAGAGCAAAATTATTGACAGAAACCATGTGAAACACAATGAGGTTTTAACTGTTCTCACCTGAAATAAGAACTTTTTAAAGTTAAGAGTCAGAAGCTTCACGCTGCTTCTTAAGCTATGTAATAGTTTATTCCTAAGAGTGTTCTCCGTTTCCCTAATTCTTTAGCTTTGTGCACACCTGCATAAACTACTCCCTCCAGTAAGGTCTGATTCAAGAAAGCATTTGGGGAATTGATTAATTCCCTCCCCAGTGATTTCAGTAAAATTTTACTTAGGCGCTTGAAATGCATATATACCTGAAATTACCTGAAATGTTCTGTATCTGCAATTCTGACTGAAATCAGCAGGGCCTGAAGGTCCTGAGCAGCTCTGAAAATCATCCCTTACTACTACTGCTGCAACACATCTTTCATTTGTCTACGGTGCCTCCAAAAATTACTTTTAATTGCCACATGTGAACCAAAGCTCTCTACGTACGTATGCAGTAGTCTCCACTTTCGTAATATCCAGGGCAGCACTGAGATCTTCGCCGATACATAGTTCTCAGTCCTCTTCGATATGCTGTTTTATAACTTATTCTAAATTGCAAGACAGAAAGCCATTTGACAATATTGAAAATCAATGCATACTGTTGGAATTATATTTGTGTTAAATTATAGTAAGGATAGCATTCAATAATTATTTTTAAATTCATGAAAGCTTTTGATATTAAGAGCCACAATAAAAAGAAATCAATTCTTGTTTTGAAACTTGAAATACAAGTTGTATTATAAACACAGTACTCATGCCAGTCAATCACCGTAGCCCTTCCTAGGACTGCTGCCTTCAAACTTTTCCCCAGTCCTAAAGCAAGTGCAAGGAGCTTCTACAGGAATAAATGATTCCTTTCTACATATCATCAGTGGAATGAAAAGAATCTTCTACGGAGACCACTGTTTCAGCATGCTACATGAGAAACTACCACAAAATGTGAAGTTAACCCCAAGTGACTTCTTCCTACTTGCTAACCCTTCCAAGACACTAACGCCTGGCAAGACGACATTATAGTCCCAGCTCAGTATTTAAAGCACGTCTTCCCCACCACAAGACATAGTCCACAGAGATTAAAAGGCGTTAAGCATCCTGCAGCTTTTCTAGACTTACTCATAGCACTAGGAATCATACCACTTTGGAAAATGAATATTTAGCAGAGAATATTTAAGAGCGAACACTTCAGTTGATTTGAAATTACGTCAACTGAACAAAATCTATTGTCTTTTATGTTAGATAAATTGATCATATTTACTCCACTGCATTCCAATCTACACAATAGTCCAGAAAGCTCAGAATCTCTGTTCAGTTCTGTACATTGCAACCCAGAAGCTACAAAGTAAACCCCTACAATCAGAGCAGGACAGTGCTGAACAACCTCTTTGCTACTGGTTGCATGAAAGTCAAGGTACCAACCAGCTTGCTAAAACTCCCTTGAAAGATTGCAAATAGTAGTGGGTGTTTATCAGCACGCTTTTATACTTGGAATCAGAATGAATACAGCAATGGTATCTTGCAGCATGGGAAAAATTAACTGTTGGGTATCAGCTGTCATTCAGTGCTAGAAACGGATCCATCCTCACTTCACCTGATTTTCAGTATGGATTTGGTGCAGGTTGCACTGATCTCATGCAAATTTCATGAAAAAATCTCTCTACTTGAATCAGTGCCCTAGAATGTCAAACATCCTGGCTACTGTACTAAAATACATCTTTTCATATGAAAACACTCATGTGAAAAATTGGATAAATAAAAGGTGAAGAGATAAAAAGGCAAAATAAAACTAAAATTTCTGGGGCTTAGCTCTTACCTATGTCTAGTGCACTTGAACCAGTTCAGTATGTCAGTACATCTTGTGTAATAGATCTGATCAAAAGGATGAGCGTAAGATTCCTGGACTGTCACAGCATAGCTAGGAGTAGACAAAGAGAGAAAGTGAAACGCTGTTGCAACATGAAAAGCTTCAGTTCCCTGTATACGCTAACCCCAATATGAAAAACAATTAAATCAATAAACTTAGACATTTTGGGTATTATCAAAAACCAGGAAAAGGCTTCCTTCAACCAAAAAAAAAAATTTGGAAATGCTTCTAACTTGGGCTCCAGAACTGAAATACAGCAATTTCAATCTGAGCAACAAAGCACTCCCTTCTGGAAATAAATGTTACTAAAATACATGGTAGGTTAGAAGGTAAAAAGGGTACTTGGTTAACTTGATAGCACAAATTTAAAAAAAAAAAGTGCCATGTTTTAATAATCTGAGGTTCTGATCTGCAAACAAGCTCTGCTTTATCAGACCAACAATATCTTTGGAGAACAATACTGAAATCATTCTAGGCAGGGTCAAGACCCGGGAATTAGACCCTCCAAGTAATTCGTTATATCGATTGTCTTAATCCTTCGAGTGATTTCCTTCTCATCAGTGGCACTGCTGATGTGATTAAGCCCTGTGAGATTGCACCCATAAGGTAACACCAAAACATTTGCTTGGAGGGTCTGACTGGCTCAAAATCGAAGACCAGACTATCACTGCCCGGCTTGTCATGCCCCTTCTAGACAAGGCAAGATGCTACTAGATGTTGCTTTCGCCCTCCATCATGGCTTGGTGGCTTTGACAATAACATTTTTACTTCTGCTAATACCAAAATGTAAAAGCACATTATTAATGCAAACCAGAAATAGTCACAAATCTTGATTATTTTTTTACGATCCTGTTTGTTATCCAGCAATTGCTCTAACAATCTTTTTCCCTTTGATTTATTAACATCTAAGTAACAAAGTCATCCCGGTCAGTACAACCAATCAATTTTGGTATTTAATTTTTGTTTCTCCTTGATTGGGTCCCTAGGTTGCTGACTTTCTTCAGACAAAATCAATATTTTATTCCTGTGCTCTGAATGCACTTCAATGCACAACACAGACTGCAAAATCCTATTCCTGTATAATCTTTGCTTTGCACTACCTACAAACAGTTAATTCTCAAATTAAGGCCTCTAGAACTAAAACAGCGCCATTAAAGTACGATTCCATTTTTGCTCTTCTTAAAGGGTTTATTTTGCTTCAGTGAACAGTAATTCATATTTGTGTGGAACCAAACCCCAGAAAAGAACTGGAAATTTAGCAAGTTAAACTTTCAAGAGCACAGGAACTTTAGCCTCTGCAAACAGACCCTGCATGAATGTGAACCCTATCAAAGCCAGCGAGTTTCTAAGTACTCGTAAGAACTGTCCTGCACAGATCCACTTTTAGGACGAGGGCACTGTAACAATAGATAAAACAAGAATTACCAGGGCCTTTAATTCTGAGCCCTTTCATGCAGATACTCTTTGATGCTGACACAAGTTCGGCCGATAGAGCCACAAAGTTCAGGACATGCAGAGTAAGCTGGCGTGTTGCAGCAGGAAGGCCTTGAAACTCAGCCAAAATCTTTAGTAGTCTTGCTTAACAACAACCACAACGAAAGAGAGAACAGGCCACCATTTCTCTAGACCTCTCCATGATAAATATGTCTGTGCGGTCCTCTAGCCAAAAGTATGGAGGAGCTTTCCAAAACACAGCTGAGCACACAGGTAACAGAGGGGCATGTGATCTACGGCTCTAGCTTTAGAACCAATTCCTTGGGACAATCCAAACCCTCAAACACACTCAGAAGCACTATTTCCATCATGCAAATCCGTGTTCTTCTGTGAGGGAGGGTAATACTCAGCAAATTATTTTGCTTTTTTAATGTAAAAATTTGAAATAGTTTAAAAAAGCATGTTTTACATTACCTTTCCCAATGACTACAAACATTTGGATCATCTGGATTTAGGGAAAG
>NW_009701751.1:179143-200484 GCF_000703405.1 Apaloderma vittatum
AGAGACAGGATAAGCCCTTTTAGAATCCACTTGAAGAGCATATGTGCCACCATTGTTGTATCTAGATAAAGAAAGAAAGTATACCCATTAAAGACAATTTTGAAGAAAACATCCTGCTAAGCTTTTTCATCCTTGCTTTTGTGCAAATGTAAACGCTGTGGAGTTACTTACAAATTGAAATACTTGAAAAATTAATCAACTAAACTAAAATTTTTTAAAGTGCAAACACCTTCCAAAATGAATTTATATGTTTAAAGCTGCTATAACTGATAAATCTGATGATTAAGCTACCCAAGATACTGATATCCCCAGTGATTCCTCCACAGAACATTTCCGATACTTATCATTTTTACTGGACTGACAAAAATAAATAACTGAGGTATTAAAGCAACACATTCTTCCAGCAGCCAAGAAGCAAATAGAAGAATATCCAAATACCCCCTTTGATTTATTTAAATGGGTTTTACATGTGTCAATACAGTAGGCAAGATCTGAGACATATGCTTATTACATGGCGGAAGGAAAATCAATTCACTTTTCAACTCTTAGACAGGTAGTCACTTAGAATGACAGCGGTCAACATATTGGGTCACATTATGCAGAACACTAAACGAGCAATTAAAATATTTGCATGGAAGTTGGAAATAGATTGTATAAAATTCATTAGGTGTGGTCTCTTCATCTTCTTACAGATCATTTATTAAATGTACTGACTTACACCGACTTATTGCCCACTTAGGGATTTGAAACCAAAGGCGTGGTGCTTGCCTGGAAGTCCCCATTGACATTAGTCAAAAATACAAAAGAGATAGGAAATACAAAGCTGCTTTTAAATGTACCTGCATCAGAGGTGTTAATCTATTAAGTCAGTAAAAATATTTTTAAACATCCATTTCAGGCATTTACATTGTCACATAATCCACCACTTAAATCAAAAGTCCCATAAATTATTCCTGGCAATAAGATTGCCCTAAAAATAGATCGAATCTTCATATGATCATCTGAAAAACACATGGCTCATTGCCTCGCAGTCCCAAACAGCAAAAGGGATGTTAAGTGGTTTGCTCTGCACGGCACTGATATACAGCCCAGCATAAAGGAGTCATCACAAAGCAGAATGAAGAGCAGAGGGATAGCCAGGAAAGCAGATTCGAAATTGCCTTCTGATTCAAAGCCTTCTTAGCTAGTTCAAGGACACCCATTGCCTTTAGTGGATTCAAAGTCAAGATCCCATAGGGAGTAACAGTTCATCTTTTAAATTATTCCTAGAGAGCTCTGCTAAAGCCAAAGATAGGTCTTAAGCCATGTAAGCCATATTAATGTTAATTAACATGATTTAATGTTAATGTTCCTCATGAAATGGATTTAAGTCCATGAGCAACCACTCTCTACCTGTGAGCTCTTCCAAAGTCCCACGGCAACAATGCAGAGGCTTACGCTGGAAATGAAGAGGGCTGACGAGACAAGAACACGAGAGATGCCTGTCATGTATTACTCCAGCTGCTACTCGAATAACACCAAAGTAGAGAGGATGAGTTTTTCTGAGCACTGTATGTGCAGGTTGCAGTTGCTCCTCTTTCTCCCTCCCTACACCTGTGGTACACGGCAAGACTGAACAAAGAGGGTAGAGAAGAGCCTGCTTCTAACCCACAGCGGTGGGCAGAGCAAGAGCAAGGCAAAACTGCTTATGGAAATACTGTTCTTAAGACAAGGGGTTTTTCAATCAAAACATAGTTCTTTGTTCACTTTATTAACTTCTTGAGAAGATCAACAACCTGGATTTATTCCTAAATTAATTAGAGGCAGAAAGACAGCCTGGTTTCTACCTAAAGAGAGTGAGCTGTTCACATTTAACTAAGGCAGCCCTGTATTGGAGTTCTGTAGTTGCCAGAGATCTCGATTTGTTCTTAAGAAAACAACATATCAGTTTAGTTTCAAAACCAAACACCAAAGAATTATTTATAAGCCTTAATAGCACACAGAATATTTGTTTGCAATGTATTTGAAACAAGTTCAAAATAGTTTCCTAAACTTTTCATGCTAATGCTATTTTATTATCTGTTTATAAATGAACTGCTTTGTGCAATTAATTTTCTAACCTTGTAAGTCAGATCGTATCTCAGAAACATCCAACTCTCCAAACACGGCAGAAACTCATTCATCTCAAGCGTCTCCTTTTCTAACTCAAATGAAATATTTCATTTTGATCACTGTTAATAGAAAAGACCTCAAACCAAAATGGAATGGTTGCTATTACAAGACTCAGAATAAAACTCTAAAAATAGGAGCACATATATTAAAAAGCAACATCAAAAAAGAATCCAGTAATGACATCTAATGCAGGGTTTTTTCAGCTTTTATTGTTCACCATAATACACACTACGTTCCTGCTCCACATTTAATGTTTGGAACATTCTCCTAGGAGGCAGCATTAGCCTTTTGGGGGACAACGCTTGTAGTTTCATTAAAGATACAGACATAGCCAAATTTATAAATACCTCCAGCCAGTGCCACTTCCCCAGGGAGAGGCAGCTTTTTGAGCTTAACAAGGAAATAAATGACACACAGGTCCCTGATGCAATCCCAAAATGGACTCTAACTTTTTGTCTCTCCAGGCTTGATTTTTCTTTGCAGGTGTGAAAGAAGTCAATTTAGGTAGAATTTGGCAAGAAAGAGGGTCTTTCAATCCAAAATACAATCTGGTGATTTTTCACAAGTGTCTCACTTTCTGTTAATTAGGACTGATTAGGTTAGGTATCTGTTCCTCATTAAGCCATTTTCACATACCTTGCTCTTTTTTGAATAAATTGCAGTATTTCACTCCTAATATTGATGCAGGTCACTGGTTCCATCACAAAAGTGAGGAAACACACTTTCACTGCTAAGCCCCAAACCACAGCTACAGAAAAAACAGTAGGTGGCAAGTCATTGAATTATTTGTCCACGGATTCACTTGACAAAAATCTTTTTAAACTGTGTTGGGGTTTGCAAAGACAGCAGACGAAACAGATGATCCTTTAAATTGGATGAAGTACCTGAGGCTGTGGATAAAAGCAAGTTTGTCGCTCCCTTTGCAGTTTGTGCAACAGAAGCTGAGGATGACCACACCAAAAGATTAGCATCTATGTGCAAAGAAAATAAGACCCCAGAAAATCCTTGCTGGGTGAAGCAAGTGCCCTCTAAAGATTTCTTTAGGTGTTCAGGACCTGGGTTTGGCAATATTTCATCAAAGAGGACTATACTTTAAGTGGCTGGGAGAAAAAAAGAAAAACAAACCCAAAAGCATAGATTAAATTTCTCCTCTGCCTCCTTGGCTGACAGACTACAAAAATTTAACCAAAAATGACCATTAGGGAATTTCCTGTTCAGAAGCAGAAGTGCGAAACATTTTGACATTTCTGTCATAAAGTAATTCGTAACATGACTTTGACATGAAATTCAAACAGAATTTCCAGTCTATGACAAAGTTCTAAACTTAATGCTTTTCTCTCGATTTGGGATGAAATGAGTTTTAAATGAGGCAAAAAAGCAGCTAATTTGGTGCCCAGCTGCAGTCAGGGAAAACATTTACATCAATGTCTTTCAGTAGCATGTAATATTCTTAAATCTGTATATACTTTTGAAGACCATTCCTTTAGATGTCTAAATGTACATGCAGTTGATTAACCTGGCCTGATTTTTTCCCATAAATTGCCATGGAATGCATTTATCAAAGAGCCATGTTCAAAAGTCTTACCTCAAAGTGATAAAAATTCCTAACGGATCCTGGTTTGACAGACTACCAGCTCATGAAGACTCACAGCACACTAGCAGGAGAGCAGGAGAAAGCTCTTCAGAAGTTGCTTGGCCCTGTGAGCAATCAATAAGAAAAACAGAAAACATTTAAAGTCAAAGGAAGTGTGCCTAGGGGAGTGGAAACAAATTAAGATGGAAATAAACCATTCTACATAATCACATATCTTGAGATAATTGTGCTACATCAGACCAAAGTCCCCTGCCCTGATTTCAGCCAACAGCAAGTGTCTAGGAAGGGGTGTAAGAAGACTTTGTGACTTCCTCAGCCATGAGTGGCGTCTTTGTGTTTAACAGCGCTTGATGGATTCTATTCCAATAACTTGTCCAATGATTTTGATCCATTAAAATGTAAACTTCAATCCTCTACAATTTAAATTTTATTTGTAGTGTCACCACCATCCTGCGATGGTCTCAGACGTACTGAGCCATGTATTGTCTGAAATACTTTCTTTGAGCCTCCTCGCTCCTCTGTTAGGAATTAGTCACTAAGTCTCAGACTTTGTTTTCTACAATTTCCTATCCTACAAATGATGTTCTTTTTACATATATAACAAGAAGAAAGCTCAGTTTCTTTCAGGAAGTTTAATGAAAGACCTTGCAAAAGTCTTCTGGAAATCTAACCGGATCTTCTTGATGCACATGTTTATTTCAAAAAGCTTTAACCATTTATGTAGGTTTTACAAAGCCACGGTGATTTTTCATATATGTATATATCGAGAGGATCCCTAATTCCATTCTTAATTACAGTTTCTAGCAAGCATGACAATCTGGGTGCATCAAAATTAAAATGTACTCTAGTATTTGTGTGTGTGCCACTGAGGAAAATGCAAGAGAACAGTTAAGCCAGAAAACAAAAAGTTGGATTTCACTGAAGAAGCACTAAAGTGACTGAGTGTTTGCTGATTACACTATTTTAGTCTCTAAGTAGTAGCAAGCTTCCAATAAGCTGCCCTCTGTGGCATTCCTCCTTCTCATCCCATCTGAAATTTTCATGATAGTTTAGGCAAGGGATCATTTAAACACACACTTCATTTGGCTCTACATCAGATTTTGTTAGAAACAAGCTGTTGTAAAAGCTAAATGAGGCCACGAGTTTCAAAACTGATTGGGATTTTTTGGACGCCTCCGTTTATGATTAATAACTTGAGATACCACGAAGGGGCTGCATAATATGCAGAGCTCAGAACTCACGCTAAGAAATAGGTTGTTTTAATCTGGGCAGTCAAGACTAAGCCACCCAAACTCACTAGTAACCTCTAAAAATTGGTGCCATGACCAACAGAAATACTGCCAATGAGAGGCTGTGGTTTTGTTTTATTTCTAATGAAAATTTAAAGCTGCTTAAAACAGACAGACTCTTCCAGGAAGGTACCAAATACAAAAGCACCGACGATGTGATTCTTATCATCTGAGCAAAGAGAAATTCAAGGGATAAAAGAACTAGCAGAAACACCAGACTATGCACTGGGTGGCTGGATTCCTTCTGCTGACATCTTGCCCGACTAATGTGAGAAGACAGCAGACAAGATACTGTCTGTATTAACAAAAGATGATATTTCAGTTAACAGGGTCCGTTAAAGTCTGTACGAGTCACTGTATTGAAGGCAATAAAAAGGTCTACAATTTGTACTACAAACCCCACGCTGTCAGTCATAGATTCAGCTTTTCCGTGTTCTTGTTAAGCGCTGCTCTCTTCAAGGCTTGTGTGCATCTCTGCCTGGGATCTCAGCAAGGCAGTTCAGTAGCTGGGAATACGCGGAGTAGATACAGAAGTCACCACTATTTCCTGCCTTACCCTTGAGTTCATACAACAGAAACAAGCTTGTTTCAGCCTTCTCCTTCTAGCCAGAAGGGTAATGCCAATAAACGTAAGTGGGATACTTGACTTCTCAGGTTAAAAGTATTCTGTGCTCTCTCTGAAAGTTACTCATGCTCCTCTGCTGCTCAAACAAAGTTCATGGCTGAAGTTACAGTGAATGTTGGCAATGAAACAAATGGTATTTGCTGTAATTAACATAATTTGGGAAATAAAAGAATAGAAGCAAAATGCAGATCTTCACAGTTTCTGGGGAAGTCATGAAGGCAAGTACAAAGAGCTGCATCCTGAGTCCTGTCTGCTTAGTCTTAGCAGCAGCCACCTCTGCTACATCACTCAGTGAGGCAGCTGCTGTTCAGTACAAATAAAGGAACTAATTCATTCCACAAGATGCAGTGTTAGAGGCTTTCTTTTAAAGACTGGATAACTGCACTAACAGGGTCCTAACTGCTAGAGTGCCCTCAGGACCTCCCCTCACAGAGGCTGAACCACAGCTGCTTGTTTTCCAAAACCGGATGGGGGGCTAATTTCAACAGGAACCGAATGTCCAAATCAATTAAGCTTCTTTAAATTTCAAGCCTCTAAAATAAATCAGTGTGAGTTGTAGCGGGTACAGTGAACACTGCTGCAGTTGCACGGATATCTTACGTAGTCTGAAGATCTGCTGCAGTGCTAACCACTTTTACAAGCTGACTTCCACTGGAGTCATCAGGAGCTTGGCTGGAGCAAAACAGGAATAAATAATGAAGTAAGCCTTTCTCCATCTATCAAATGTTATTTTTGGAAGCTCTGGATTGTTCCTTCAGTGATCTCAGAAGAAAACTGGGTCAAAATACCAGAGAGACGTGCCACTAGGCAAGCAGCCTAGGCAATTAATCTAGTTATGGCTAATAAAATATGTTTACCAGGCAAAGGCTGGTGTATGTGTCTAGGATTCAGAGGAGCCAAGTTTAGATCACACTGTCAAAGGCTCAAGGTGCGACACTGGGTCAGCAAAGCGTGTTAGACTGAGGTAGCTCAATTCCAACCAAGTTCTGCATCCAGGCTTTTCTGCAGGCCAGGCCTGATCCTCCCAGCACCACACAACATCGGGCTTTGGAACTTCAGGTGAAATTCAGGACGCTCAAGTTCTCAAAGTCTCAGTATCTTACAAACCAGAAAGTGACAGATACTGAAGCAACAATGTAGAAACTCTTCTGCCATTATCCATCCACTCTACGAGATCAACATTAACACACAAAGAAATGCACTTATTTTATCACTATATTACACAACTCCATACTCAGGCGTGCTTGCGCAAAGCACAAGTACCAATCCAAAATGCTATTATTCACTACAATAGTAAATTTCTTTTTCTTTAATAATTTAACAGTTAATCAATAGTCCAGCAGAAATATAAAGAAAATATTACATTAACAACACCTAAAAACATTGCTGAAACAGTGCCCAAATACAGATAATTGCTTGCTCCTTTTCAAAAAGGTCAGCTTGGAAAAAAATTATCTGTGATTTTCTGCCCAGAATTTTGTACTCGTACGCAAGTACCAGTGTAAAATTGGAAGGCAGCCCTTTGAACATTCGGCCCTTTAAGTTATTAATCCAAACTCATGTCCACTAAAACGTTCGTGTTCCTTGTAGCACCTGAGCCCTGAACTGATCTTCCAAGCCCTGCCAGTCAGAGCAGGGAGACGCTGACATCCCACCGGCACTTACTGCCAAAAGCAAGTTGCCGTTGGCAGGCTCCGAAGGCAAACTCCTGGTCCCCTGCAACATTCCAACAGAAGATGACCTCCTGCAAGCTAAGAAATCCTCCCGGGGCAGCCATCTCTGAATCCTCTCAATGAAAACACAGCAAACAAGGAAACTCGGAAAGAGCCACTTCATGTCTTTGCCGGCTCAACCTTCCCACCCCGAGCTCGCCACGTGAGCACGGGCCCTGAGGTGTTGCCCAGGGCAGCACCCACTGCTGTAGGGATCCCCCCACCCATCTCTGGCTTCTCACACCGCGGAACTTTAAAGCCGCTGCAACTGTGCTTGGGGTCACAAGCTCTCCTGATTTAACAGTGCGTTTCTATTCACTCCCCCATGCATATTTCAGATATTCCTTCACATACATTACTTCAGAAGAGAAAGTAAGCTGACACACATCAAAAAGCTGATCTCCGGAGAACTCAAGTTAGCTTGCTTACATATAACCACCCACCTAATCTGTGTTCAAGATGTCAAACAATTACAACATATGCTTGCTTAGACACTTAGAGCAACAAAGATCTTGTATCCCCAGAAAGCCCAGGATAAATAAAGCAACTTAAGTGTTACAGGCATGCCCAGATGAGGAATAATATGTTTCCAAGTACTTAGCTAAAAAAACCCACCCATTTATTCCAACAGAATGTTTTTACAGTGAATGTGAAGTTGCTCTGAAAATGGGAGTAACAAGTAATGCAATATAGGAATGTTCAATATACACGCAGTGGAATAAATTAAGTGTGATTCCGTGAAAGTGCCGTGAAAATCGCGGGGGGGGGGGGGGGGAAGCACTGTTGGAAAATGTATAATATCCTTTATGGTTATATTTTAAAAATTACTTCCGTTTGTCAAGAACAATTGGCCCCTTCTTTTTGTCTTCATTTCTCTCAGAGGAAAATAAAATGAAACAAACAGCAAAGAAGTCCCAAGTACAGTGAACAGCTGAGCCAGGGACAAATTAAGTAACACAGATTGATGGCTGTTGATCTACAGCAGTGCTATCACATCCCAATGCTACAGCTCATATTTCATTTAAAGACCCGTCTCTTCTTTTCCAGAAACTGTGCAGTATTTATGGGAGAAGGCTGATTTGCAAGCCTTGGAGCTGCACTGAGAATCTAGATTCCGTTCTTCCAATTTGGCTTTAAAGTTGGCGAATGCCTTGAACTTTCAAATAGTAATCCAAATAAAATGAAACCGAACACTGGAGTAAAATGAACACTGAAACTAAACATGTATTTTCAAAAAATGCTGCAGGCAGGGCAAAGCTTTTTATCTTCAGTTTCTTCGTAAGACAGTAAGGAAATAATGTTGGCTTCCTCTGGATTGATAGCTTTACTAACCCCACTGGTCCAATAGCATATATCTTCACCTGTTCTCCTCTGGGTTTTCCCAGTGCTTTATCCTCCCCAGCATTCTCTGTTACAACAGCACTCAGATGTTCTCTTCCTGCATTCTATTTCCCACTCGACCTCTCGAAATCTTAATCTAATTTTTTTTAGCTATTAAAAACGGTGACTGGTCCATGCAGAATATAGCTTCTTCTATGACTGTCTGCTAAACAGAAGCTGAATGTTAAATCAATTTTTAGATTTCTAATGGCTTAAGAATTCGAGTGGCCACTTAAAAACTGCCAATTCTACTTGAAATACAAGAGATTTCCTCAGACGCTGCAATAAGTCTTTGTGCTTTCCTGTGCTTCTTACAGAGCAGCTCTGGAACACCCTGAGTATTGAAGGTATGGTATTTGGTTCAATCATGTCAAAGCTAAAAGCCTGGAGTTAGAGATCGACATAATTTATCTGATTTTCAGAGCATGCACAAATCTCTGCCTATCTAAGAGTGAGGCCGGTGACTTAGATGCCCAGCAATGGCTATAAGCTCTTAGGTTTAGGCATCCAGCATGGAAAATAGACTGAGCAGATCACTGAACAGATCTGTCCTTCTCTAGGAGAGAAAGCTGATGGCATGGAAGGGGTCATGGTGTGTGAACAAGGTCTCTGTAATTACTGCTGGTCACAGCGACGAGGGGACATGCTGCAGAATTTTTGTTTCGTAACTATCCGCCAGCTGGTGACACGTTGTGCTGGTAAGGAGGCACCTACTCCAAGTGCCTAAAGCCAGTCTTCCAGAACACCTCTACAGGAAGCTCCAGATGAATATTAAAACGCGAGGTCAGGTTTGTGTCCTAGCAAAGGCCTGACTCCAAGCCAAGGCAAGGCTCAGACACACACCAAATCCCTTCCCATGCCTTGATTCCCCCGTCAACCCGGAAGGAGGAGTGCTGTGCATAAAGGGCTGGCTGCAGGGCTCAGGAATCTGGGTCACTTCGAGAAGCAAAATGTCCCTGCAATCTAGACTTAAACTCTTGACCGCCCACTACTGACTGTAGACCTTCAAGCTATGCAACCAAAATCAGGCACCATGAGTGGTCTTCACTCACCTAGAGGGCAGCACCCGACTGCACCTTCACTAAGATTGGTCTCAACGGGCTCAGACGGGCAACAGCAGCAGCTGAAACACTCTTGTGTAACACCCAAGTCTCCCATTTCCATGCCTGTTTTGCCCTCTGTGCAGAGCAGAGAGAAGAGAAGACTGGGGCTGAAATTCCCAGCAGATCCAAACAGTCTCCTAAAATACCTTCACCTTTCCAGGAAGCATCACAAAGACTGTTAAAGCAATAGCTGGAGAGATAAATGAGAACATGACCCAAGCCTTATTTAATTTTACATCACTATGCAAACCTCTTGACTCTGCTGTCTCTATGGCCTGCTTTATCTATTGTTTATTTCTTTCCTTTTTTTTTTTTCCAGGAAATTGTTCATTAAGGATGAAAGCACCTGGCTTACAGTAACAGGGCACTGTACAAAATATCTGTCATAAAGCTCAGAGAGGAAATTCATAAATGCATCAGGAGCAAACTCACAGAGAACTGAGGGGCTGCAGGGGAGATGAAGGCAAAGATGTAAGGGCCGAGGTCTCTACTGGTGTAAACGGGCTGAACTCCACGGAGTTCACTGTGCCAGTTTGCATCTGGATATACTTTGGGTCAATCAGCTCAGCCATCAGATACAGATGGTACTGGAGCTACTCAGGTTAGAGCTAGCACTTTTTTTCTGGCAGAAAAAACTGCAACTAGAAAAAACCCCAGCAACTAGAAAAATCACTATGGACAAAATCAGATCTGAATAACTGATTCAGAATAACTGATTCAGCACACCACTACCTTGGCTTCCTCTTCCCTCTACTCCTAAATTTAGCACTGAAAGCTTTTTTCACTAATTTGAGAGGAAAAAAAAAATATTAATGAAAATTTTTAAGAGAGTTTATGTGATCATTTTAGGGCTTAACTTCCATCACTTTACAGATGTACTAATTAAGGTTTTTTCCACAAGGTAAGACAAATACAGTTTTCTCTCCGTATTCTTCCCTCATTAACATCATATATGTACCGTCTGGTAGATCCTCTTAGTGAGTCCTCTTCAGCTGGCTCTCAGAGGTCAAGGAGAACACTTTCTTAAGAGTGCTTTATTAACCCCTCTGCAGAGGCATAAAAACTGGAGCTTAAAAGTTGCTTATACATTTTTAAGTGGTGTAACACAAGCTTAACACGACTTACTCTGTGTTGAGATTTTCTGAGCAAGCATCATTTACATGCATCCTGCTAAACAAACCCACACAAAACAAAAGTCCTCCCCTCCACACAGCAGGTGCACAAGGTAATAGCTGGCAGGAAAAAAAGGTGAGTTCCACATTTTCCTCTCCTCTCCTATCAGAAAGACTCTTCAGCACAGTAAGGAAAACATTCATAAGCTTTGACAAACTTCCATTTGTAAGCAGGAGCTCATCTTGGTCTCCCTTCCAGAGCACAGCACTAACGAAGGTCTTCTAAGCTCCTCACAGACTGTTCACCTCCCAGTTCTTAGCTACACGCCGCGAGTCTTATTTCTCTCCTCAGCCATTTCTCTGACCTTCTCTTCATCTTCTGGGTGCTGTTATCTTACACCTTGCCCTACAAAACCCCCTCTGAATAACTCCATTTAAAACTGTACGGGCACTTCTCTGCAAGATCAAGAGCCACTTTCCATTCCCCCTTCACAAAACTCACTTCAGACAATTGCATCTCTATTTCTTTAAACTGCAACTTAACTAAGTTCATCTCCAAGGGAACCTGTGCAGTCTCCAGGCTCTCGGGGACAAGTTTTAGCATCTGCTGGGACTCGAGATATGCCACGTGTTGCAGGGTAAATGGTCAAGGTCTTATAATTTGGCAATTCATCCTTTACCACAGGAGAGATTATTTTTCTCTGTGCGTCAAAATGTTTAAGTTTGGGGACAGTGGAAGCAAGACTGGTGATTGTAAACACGTCTTGCCTTTCATCAGAATCTGACTATCTTGCATGTTACTCTTCTATCTTAACCACCTTTTCATCTTCCTCCTGTCTTTCATCACACACAACATTGCTTCCTTTCGTCACATTCCTTTCTCAAATACGGAGGAGCTAAACGACAGCTGATCTCACCCTAAACCAACACTTTGCATGATCTGCTACTGTTACAGCTGGGACACACCGAGCTGAAGATGTTTAACAGATGTCTATGAGGCAGCTCCCTGGGACAGAGTAGCCACCGTTTAATTAAACAACAGCCAGCCACAAGCATAAATAAACAAATACAGCACAAAAATATTTGAATAAGTCATTGGTTACCGGTTTATATCCTGGACTATTCAAATAACTCCTGAATTGCTCCTTTCACGGAGTCTTGAGGACTGTTGGTAACATGCCTTGCGATATCCTTTGGATTTTCCATCAGGCAGACAAGAAGTGTACTGGCTTTCTTCCACACAGGGATGGAACACAGAAGGGAAGAGTGCCTAAATACACAGTGTGATGGTTAACTGCATTTTAGGTATTCTTCATAACTTCTGCTGCCCAGTCTCATCTACTAAGGAATAAAAACCCCTCATCCTATGGCGGACAGAAGCATGAGGATATGGGACATGAAATGTCTTCTTGTTTGTTTATTTGTTTAAATCTGGAGCCCACCCACCAGCCCAGCTACTCATTTTTCAGGCTGTTTCAATTCTTTGATTTGCTAACTAGGAAGGCAAACATCAGGTGGGAGTCGGAGTGAGTAGGTGGGAACCAGAGCAGAAAATCTGAAAATTGGAAGTTGATTTAAAAAAATTATAGTAAACATTTTTCATTTTTTCTGACACTTCTTTTTAAAAAAACTACTGACTCTGACAGAGTGTTTTATCCAGCTTAAGTTCCTTGTCAGAAGGATTTGGTCAAAATATCCCCTTCAGACCTTATAATATCTCAACGAAAACAGACACAAAAAGGCCAGCTGGAAATATGGATATCAGTTCAGCTCTAAAAGATGTTCACACTTTGCAGTTTCAACAAAATATTTACTAGTAATGTAACACCTTATTATCAGGAATTGAGAGTAAATTGAAATTTCATGCAACTGAATAGGCTAATTACATACACAGACACCTACTTTAAAAACTAGGCTTTTCATGTTCTTAAGTATAAGCAATTAAGGGTAAGAGTAACATTTCATAATTATGTCATTGATCTAAATTCCTTTTCATTTTTCTGTAAAAGCACTATACTTACATAAGACACATCTGAGGTTGTTCCTATTTCTCAGATCCACATTTGTTCTAATTAAATATTCGCCTCGTGACTATTTTTTTTTTTAAGTTTTTGCCTTCACACAAAACTAAAATTTCCAAAGTCTGAATCCATCATTGACTTTGAAGAAAGTACTAAAACCTCATTTTTTTAAAAAAAGTCACAGGGAGCTATGGGAAATGCTGTATTAGGCTGGCCTACTAATTAAAATCAACTATGCCACATTACTTCCACTGTTCAAAAGTATCCGCCTACAGATCTAAAATCTTCTCAGACTGATTATAATCAGGAGTAAAAAATCCCAAATCTCCTTCCTCTTTCATGTGGAGCCACACAGAATGCACTTTTTCAGATTTCAAAGTCCATTAAAACATCACCTTTGAAAACAGATGCACAATCAGGCCCAGAAGTGATTTATGCAAGCGAGATGCTCAGAACTGCCAGGAACTATTCATGTTCAAAGCAGCCCAGCAGGCTCAGCGAGGTCCAGTTTGCATCACATGTAATTAGAATTCTTCAGACCATAAAATCAATAATATAATTGGTAAACGGTACGTTATTTCGCAGAATCTTGCTGCAGCTTATCTGTCTTTGATCAAGCAGAGCTGACTGCTAACGACATTTAATGTTAATTAATGAAAACACATGTGATAAAAAGTCCTTTGGAGAATTATCTAATTACGTACCATAAAAAATGAAATATGTAACGACTGTAATTGATGTTTGTATCAATGACTATTGTTTAGGATACTCTAAGAAGACATTAGGATTACAAGTCACCTCTAGCTACAGCTCCTCCTGCCTTACAGAAACGCTTTCTGGAGATGTGTGCAACAGACGACCCAGTTCATTAATGAGTTATGTCTCATTTATAACACCAAAGTCTGCAGGTAAAGAATTCCTTGGCTACAGGACAGTACCAACAGCATATTTTACAAAATTCACTCATCTTTTGACAACAGATGATTGACAGCAAACCATCGCGGCTGAAGTTACTGACACAATAAATAAAGGAAGATTAAACAGAGATTTCAAAAGAATGACGACGATCCTTAGAGAAGAACGATTATAGAAGGCCAAAGCATTTCATAATCTCCTGGGAATGCAACACTTTTCTACCAATCACTTTGACTGTCCAAGAGCCCAGCTATCGAGGAACATTCATATTTAAAAGCATTCCATTTTGATATAACGTGTCTAAGTAACTTTTCATGGTTGTCAGGCACAGGGAGAAAGGCGTAAGGAAATTTTTCATTATTAGAAAATGCCGTGGGATTCACCAGAAACATTGTATCAGGCTTAATACGTCTGTTTCTAAACCAGAAAGGAAGGGTGGAATAAATGCATCATATTAACACCATAGGACAGCTTCTACAGTTCATATGTCATGCCAGTTAGCTCCCATTTCCCAAGACATATTGGCTTTGATAATATTTATCCTAATGCTCTTGCTTAATATTAGCTACATAGAGCAAATGAACCTCTGGGTTCGCTGCGACTATTCTAATACCCAAAATTGAGTAAACATCTCATTTGCAACAAATTTTTCAAACACAGATGTGTAAAAAAGGAAACATCCTTCACATTATCTCACTTTTCTCTCTAATAAACATAAGGCGCATCATAACAATATTCAGAAATTTTAAATATTCTTCCAGCAGCTCTGTTAATTCCACCCAGGACATGCCCCGTTGCTCTTGTCAGCACGAGCAGGGAACACTGCACTTAGAAGTAAGCTAAGGTTTTCAACAATCGAAATTCCTAGCAAAAATAAGAGACATAGAGAGGAAAAAAAATTAATAATCTTGCTGCATCTCCACCAGTTTGGTTTCGTTTGAAAGACAAAGTGTGAAAGTGCTGAGAGCAGGATTCAGGCTAAATAGGTGCCACTTGTACTTGCCCCAGATGTGACGGAGCTGGCACGCTGCTCAATGCAAAGTGATTAATGATTGCTTGCAATCAGCCCTAGAAATCAATCGGCATTGAGTGACATAATGATTCTATGACATCATATAGCCTCGCATCTGATGCTTGTTCTTGGACACGTTTCTCCTCGTTGCTGCCATTTTTGGCACTGTGAGTGGGCTCAAAAAATTACGGGCTTTATGATGGAAACAAGTTTCCACATGAGAGAGGTTTCTATTCCTTTCTGCCCAATTTTATTTTTCTGTTCCCTCATGACCCCTTCCATCACCACTCTTTGGCATGTCAAATTCAGCTACATAAGCAGCGCTCAGGAGAAGCTATGGATTTAAGGTTGGTCTTTTATATCATTTCATAATCACGATAGACTATAGGAAAATCATGTAAGTGACCACAGAAAAGAAGGTGCTACTGCTAGCAGAACCACAAGTGTTGCGAGCCATGGAAATCTCTTTCTCAATTTCAGATGTACCCCTAATTTATCACTGAAATTTTGTATCTAGAAACTCTGGGTTCCACATTCATATTAACTACAGGCCAAAGAGTGTGCATTTCTTCAGTAAGACTTCGCTAGATGCTCCTAATTGAACATATAAAAGTGAAGGGAGGCTTGATAAATCTGCTGCTTTATTTTATTATTTGAGATTTGCTTGACCATAAGTTGTACTAGGATAAATAGCAGAGAGTAACTCCTGCAGGAGAAGTGGTCTGTATACGTTTTTACAGAAGTTCCTTGGTCCGGTTTGTGATGTGTTCTTTCAGTCTGTGCCTACCTGCACAAACCCGAGGAGCACAGCACAGGCTGACACGTGCAGGGAAACAAGGCATCAGTTGACACATTTGAAGTACAAGGCAACATAAGTCTTAGGAAAAGATAGAACATCATAACTGCCGGAGCAATTTTCCACATCAGTAGTTCACCACCTGAACTATTGCTTATTTTTGCAACTGAACTATTCCCAGTTTCTATCTGTTCTCCTCTGAATCAACATCAGTTCCGAGATGTGTCATAAACCATGTTTGCCTGAAAGAGCAGAAGATCGCACCGCTGGGGTGGAGCCTTAACGAGGAAACAGTAGTTCCTTAAGAAAATAAATACAAAGTTGGTTCATTTTCTGCAAACATCTGGGTTGTAAATAACTGTAGGCTTCATAGACAGTATAACATCAGACTGTGTCTGACTTAGCATCATGAAGACTGAGTTATTAATTTTAATTTTAATTAAATGCTACCCTAATTTTCAGCTTCACATACAAATATAATCTTATAGTCTGTTACCAGCTCTCCCAGGAATGTAGCAGAAATTACAACATTCTTATGTCTTCTACTTTTCACAGCAACAACTGGGTAAATACCTTTACTTGTCAGGCCTTTTTAAAGGTTTTTCATAGCTCAATAGCAGGGCACAAAGAACACTTGATTTCTAAATGAAAAAATAGATAACTTATTAAATACACTAATTTTTCAGATTCAAACTAGCTTAATTGTTTCCATGGTCTAAGAGAAAACAAAAACGAATTGTGAGGTGTAAAAGAATAATTTAATTCCAATACTTAATTCTTCTAAAAACCATGGGAAAAGAGACTCAGCATTTAGAAATCATTAACAGAAGAGGGAATGCTGAGTTCTGTTCCTAGAAACAAAGAAATAAGGCTACAGCAGGTAAGGTTTCGCTGACCTACCGTGAGGACTGGTGCTCGCACTGAAACTCTGAAAAGGCTCATTCAGAGCCTGATCAAACTGCTGTGGTGGGGAGGATAGAGGTTTTCTGGAAAATACTCCTTAAAGGGTTCCAGTCACACTTTTCCACCGCATGTCTTTCCTCAAGCTATTTAGATTTATGACTGGTTTCATTTTCATGAAACTGTCCTTAAAGAACGAAGCGAGCACGTCGTTCCCACCAGTCCTTCAGCCCGGTTCCGGATGGCCACGCAGGAGGCAAAGCCGCAGTGAGGAGCTGACACCCACAAAGTGCAGGCATGTAGTGAAGACCCACATCCCACAAGGAGCACGCACAAGAAGGTGAAATCCCAGCCCCTAGCAAAAATCCTAGTGGACGGAAGGCAAAGAAAGCACCAACTGCCAATCCAACTCCTAAGAAAAGTATTCTTACAGAAGCCTAAAGCTTCCCACGGCTGTGCTGGCTGGAACCCAGTACCTCACCATCCTCATCACCAACAAGGAAACCACACTTACTCCTTGACCTTGCAGCATGTGGACTCTGGCACAGAATCTTAAAGACACTCAGTGTCCATAGATTTGTTTGCAAAATATTATGCAGAAGAAATATAATTATAAAAGTGGTAACACCCACTTGTTCTCTTTTACCTTACTAATACAGAATCCTGCAGAGTATCAAAGGTAGCAAGTCCACATGTACGAACTATTTCTCGTTCTGTTGTGGGTGGGAAGCCAAAAAGTTATTAGGCATCAGGCCAGCAAGAGGAAACGGGGACAAATAAATGAATGAGAGGAGAGGTAATTGTAGCACTTATTTGGATTAGATGCAGATCACCAATGAACTCTTTTGCCACTTGTTTTCTCCTAAGGGAACTCTCACTTTCGCAGTTTTAATTTAATCATGGGAAAAATATGTCAAGTATCGATTATAACTAGAAACTGAAGTCTTCTACAAGCATGTACACATTAACACTATCACTCAGACATGACCTGGAAGAAATCCTCTGTTGTCCTTTCTTTATCCTGACTCCTGCTTCTTCTAACAGATTGTCTTATACAGAAAGAAGATGTTCCGACTTGTAAAGATCAGTTCTGGTGATGGCTAAGTGTAACTAAAAGACATCTTCCAACTACAAAAATAGAACACAATAAAGCCTCTGAGGAAGTACTGTGTATCAACACTGATTTCAAGTTATTGCAGTCGGAAATAATACTCCAAGTCTAAAAGTAGGAGAACTTGGCAGAAAGACTCGTGAAAATCCTAAAACAGTGATGTTTGCTCATGACCCTTGAGAAAGAATAGAAATAAGTGACATACATCTACAAGGCATTAGACTGCAAAGCAGGAACAAGAAATTAATGGATGAAAGATTTCTAAAAATGACCCTCTGCCGCTTCCTCCATAGCTGCTCACCCCAGGCCGCACTCTCTGCCCTTTATTCTTTGTCTGTCCCAGATCCCATTGGTGATACATTTTGAAACTCGTCAGTATTAGAGAAAGGCAATATGTAGTTTCACTTCCTTGAGAAAGTTCTCAAGATTTTGAAATTTTCCCATTCTACTCTGAAATGAATTCAGATCTTTTAGAGAAGTAATGGTGACTGCCTTTGCCATACACTGATGTTATAATAGTATATATTATATAATAGCCCCTAAACTCACTTAGAGGGGCAGAAGTTCAGAACCCTGACGTGAATCAGGAACACTCATTTAAAACTATAGAATCACTGAACAGAATAGGTCCTGGTTTAACTCAAACCAGGACATCATATCATATTATTTTTTTTTCCTTTATCCCAAGGCTCTCATACCAAACTCAAAGAAAAAACAACCAGGTTTCCAGAACCTTATTCTGTTGAACTAAACGCCAACGTGTGAGACTCCTTGCTTCATCAAAGGCATTCAACGTCTTAATAGCTCTAGCTAGACTAAATCTAACTCTACATGTTCTGTTTCTATACACAGGTTTTACCTGATTGGGAAAAAGCAGAGCTTAACAGCATTAACATTGCAAAATGGGACCTCAGCGTTCAGTAGGAGGTGCCTGCCAAGCCTCATCAGCAACAAAAAGGCAGCAAGGGAGTCAGCTGGTGCTTGGGTCCCAGATACAATCCACAGAGCACGGCTGAAGGCTCCCGCTGTACCCATTTCAGTTCTGTCCTGATGCCCAGGCTGCACAAGCCCCGCTGTGAGCGCACTGCTACTGCAGGCTCGGCACACGCAGCCTGGAAGCATCTCCTGGCTCAGTCTTCTTCTCACAGAAGCTGGACTAGAAGCGCTCCAACTGCTTCTGCATCTTTATTTAGACTGAAGATCAGGCCACTGGACAGCTTTGCAAAATAACGCTCCTACAGGATGGTCTGGACAGACACAAATTTTATGACGCAGTTCATAAATCTAAGTAGACTTTGTATCTTTTTCTTGTCTTGCGGGCCAGAAACACTACTGTCATCTACCTGCACAATTTGCTGTTACATTTCCTCCGCAGTGTACTATTCTACTGCACGGGATTTACACTTCCGCTTGCTCCTCTTAAGTACAGCAACACTGGTTCTTCTGTCCAAAGCTATTCTGAGGTTCTGATCATAATATTCTACGCTTTCTCTAAACCCAAGTGTGATCTACATAGTACTTAAATGCTCTTTATTATCCAAGTTGTTGGATTTTCTTATAATACACTGGATATCAAAAACAGTCCCAAAACACTGCCCCAGAGATACAAAATAACAAAGAGCCACAGTCATATATTCTGATTTTACACAGACACACTTGCTGGAAATCCCCTGGGATAACCAACTTTTTTCCTCCAACCACTCCAGTCACCTGTAAGAGGAAGAACTAGAGAAACTTCCTGAATATTCTGCTCATGTTTTTGGAGTGAGTTACTAAGTAATGATACTGTTAGAGCAGTTCATGTTCACTGCTCCTCTAGCACCTGTCCAGCCAATGGCTGACAGAAGAAGATAAATATATTTATAATACACAGCAAAGTGAATAACAAAGAGTTTATAGAGTTGTCTCTGACAAGACTGACAAGTCAGAGCTGGCAGCTTTAATCAGCTCCCAGCTGAGCCTGGGAAATTGGAGGGAACAGAGTGCTGACCTTTCTGATGAATTTCTGAAGGAAGGTTAAAGTTCTGTTTACTTTTTTAATGGGAAGAGGTATCAAGTTCTAAGTCCTTTGGATAAAGGAAGATTCTCATACAAGAGCACTGTACATCATATTTAACAAGTAATTACTGGTGTATCCGAAACTGTTTTTTTCAAAGAAAGGGATATGATCTAATGGTACATGGAAGAAAATGTCTGTAAGGTTAAATCACCATCAGATGATGAAAAAGTACTAGCTATGATTTTCATGCCTTGAATGTGAAAAATACAGTAGAACACAGTTTAAATTTAATTTTTATAGGTCAGTGGTTCTTAAAACCACCCAATTTTTTTTTGCAACGAATATTCAGCTCCTGCTTGTTTTGTACAGAGATTTTACACGGGCATTTGCTCAACTAGGAGGACAAACGCAAGTGAGGACTAATGATTATCAGATATTTCCAAGCAAGTTGCAATTTTTTTTTATTTTGTAGTATGTATATAATCTCTGGCATTGGTTTTAAAAACATGCACTCCCTTAAAAATCAAACTCCTTGGAATCATTTCTGAGGACTGTGAGATCTGGCAGCACTTTTCCAAATGTTTTCCCTCGTGGTTTACACCCCCCCTGCAGCCACTACCCAAACTAACACCCCAGGGGACTTGGTTTTTCCACACAGTCACAACTGTTTTCTGATTAACGGCATCGTATCACAAAAGGATCTGCTCCTATTGCAAGCTCAAGCGTCTTCTCCCTCTGACTGGCTGATGCAGGAACCTCACAAGAATTCAGGAAGGTTGGAGGCTTGTAAATCAAGAATAGTGAGAGTTTTGCAGTAAACAAACTGCAAACCTTTTGCTTTTTTATAATCTAATTTACCGATCACTTTCTGTCCACTAACTTTTAAAAACCCGAACCCACAGCTTTAAATCACCACCACAAAAATACTCACAAACCTCCGGAGTTAGTTGCTGAACTAGTCACTATATAAGTCACTGCACAATTTTTCAAACAACACTAAAGCAACTTCAGTATTGATTTTTGCCATAATAATACAGAATACATCTGGCTGTTCATCAAAACCACTTGCACCAGTCAAGTGGTTCCATGTTCTAGTTTGTTTTTTACTGTCCGTACTGTTCTACTTCACTGGTATCAAGGGCACACATTGAAATTCGGTTACAGGCGTCGGCCTCCCAACTTACACTCGTTGTTCCTATAGCATTATGGAAATGTTATAGACACGTATATACATAAACCTGAGCACAATGCAACCAGTTCCTTCTGACTGACAGTGGCACTGTTCAACTGGACCATTTTTTTACTGGGAAGAGATGCAACCAGTTCGTCTGACTGACATCAGTGGCATTGTTCAACTGGACCATTTTTTTACTGGGAAGATGACAAAGAACCTCACTGACATAGGAGTGCTTCCACGATCGTCGTAACAGAACGGCGCTGGCTATAATCCCATCTTTCCTATTCTGACCTGTTTGCCAAGAAACATTTCAGAGACATATGCTTTAATGGTACAGAAAAACTGTTTATACTTCCTCTGTGAGATAAAGCTGTGCTGTGTTCTCACAGTGAAGGGATACGAGGATCAGGAGGTAACAGCACAGGCAACTAAAGTAAAATTCCT
>NW_009701751.1:200515-210504 GCF_000703405.1 Apaloderma vittatum
AGAGAAAGGCTCCGCTTCCCCTGCAGCAGAAAGCAGCAAGTGAATTACATCCTTACTGTAAGCATGAGACAACCCACACACTGATGAAAAGTTTTTATAAATTGCGATGGAAGATAATTCCGTAGCTGCTTCCATCCACTCCTGCATGCTAATATAAGGATCAGCTCAAGCAATTAGAGAGGAACATAAAAGTTGCATTAACAAAAAACAGATGTTCGTACTACAAAATTAATACGTTGCCATTGCAGATCTATATTCTCATGTAGCTGAGCTGCACTCATGAAAATGTGTAAACAATATTATTAATATCATTGTGGGATATCAATCAAAACTATTGCCACTACTTCAAGCATAAGAAAAATCAACAAGTTGATTTTATACCAATAAATCTTCTAGTGTGGGGGTCAGAAATAATTTATTCATATATACACATACACATATAATATATATATGCATATATCTAATATGCATAATTAATTTATAAATTGAAATTTTAGATATTATCCATTTATAAACTTAAGATTCCGGTTATGGTTGAAAGAATCCACAACGTGACACAAAAATTCAGGAGTATCAGTACCAAGCTGATAAAATGCACCAGTTCAGATGCTTTACTATTTACATGCTCGAGGCATGTAAGAGTTCCTTGATGACCAAACAGTGGATATTTTTTATCATTCGTATAAATGTCTGATTTTTCATTCAAATTACGTCAAATGTTTGACCTCTGAGATATTCATAGAATAATGGAATGCTTTGGGTTGGAAGGGAGCTTTAAAGGTCACCTAGTCCAACGTCCCTGCAGTGAGCAGGGACATCTGTAACCAGATCAGGTTGTTCAGAGCCCCATCCAGTCTGACCTTGAATGTTTCCAGAGATGGGGCCTCCACCATCCCTCTGGACAAACTGGTCCAGTGTTTCACCATCCTCTTTGTAAAAAAATTATTCTTTATATCCAGTCTGAATCCACCTTCTTTTAGTTTAGAGCCATTACCCCTTGTCCTATGGCAACAGGCCTTGCTAAAAAGATTGTCCCCATCTTTAAGTACAGAAAGGCTGCAGGGAGGTCTCTCCGGAGGCTTCTCCTCTGCAGGCTGGAGAACCCCAACTCTCCCTCAGCCTGTCCTCACAGGAGAGGTGCTCCAAGCCCCGGATCATCTTCGTGGCCTCCCCTGGACCCATCCCCAGCAGGTCCATGTGCTTCTCACGCTGCGGGCCCCAGAGCTGGACACGGCGCTGCAGGAGGGGTCTCAGCAGAGCCAAGCAGAGCCGAGCAAAGGGAGGGAATCGCCCCCCTCGACCTGCTGGCCGCGCTCCTTTTGATGCAGCCCAGGACATGGTTAACTTGCTGGGCTGCAAACACACTTTGCCAGCTCACGTCCAGCTTTTCACCCCCCAGTATCCCCAAGCCCTTCCTGGCAGGGCTGCTCTCAGCCCCTTCAACCCCCAGCCTGCACTGAAACCAAGGGTTGCCCCAAACCAGGGGCAGGACCTTGCACCTTTGTGCATGTGCTGTTCCACATCTTTTCATTCTTGTGCAACTTAAAATTCATTGGAGTTACGAGACAAACTGATCTAAATGTTTGATCCACATAGTCCAGAGTGCTCATCATCTATTATATAAATTTATTCTGCATTTCTGTTCTAAGGTAAACACTTTCTAGCTCTTCAACACAGTCTAAAAAGAGAGCTTCGCTATATTTCAAAGCAATCCTGTCACATCTGTAAAACTCACTCAGCTGCTACAGCAGGAACATTTCAAAACTTTCTTTGAAAAATAATTTTAAAATCTTTTTTAAAAATAAATTGTGTTGTTCGAAATTCATTCAAATGCAAAGGACTCTGTGATTTTAATTGGACTTTTAAAAAGTGTTAGATCTGCTCCTAAATCAGAGCACCACATGATATCCTTCTTACTTGCCTAAGGATGTGAGCAGATTTCTTGGGTTGTTTCAAAGCTTCCGCGGAACGACACTGATTGGGTTAAGCTAAGGATCTGAATCCAAGTGACTTACATTGCAAGAAATTCACTTGGAAAAGCTCTACCGCTGTAGTCACAGAACAATCACATGGTTTAACACATTATTTTCACCAGCTGCAGGCTGGGATAACCTCACTGACTGGAGGAGAATTCATTCTTGGTTACCGAAATCAGAGTCGGCTTCCTGAATCTGAATATATGATCTATAGGTCACCTCGGTTTTTGCACGGAGAGCATATTATATACATCACTCTAGTGGGAAACTCAGGGAACAAAAGCAGTAAAATATTTTCTCTGGGTAAAATATAGCTCCCAGGAGTCATAAAGCCTAAAGCAAAAGGTTATTTTACCCAAGACATATGCTGTATGTTTTATTATTCTTGGGGGGAAGCAGTGGTGTTGTTTTAATATGCTGCTATGCCAATACCTGAGACTTCATCCCATCTGCCCTTTGCAGACCTTGAAAGCAAAATGTCCTTAATGACACCAACGGGAAGAAAGGGAAGTGAAACAGAAGTCAAGGCACCACTGCAGAACCATTTCACGTTCACAGTGAAGAATGATGGATGTAGATAATTACCTGCAATCTGTATCGGAGAGAACCTTCTAGACAAAACACGACATCAGGTTTGAAAAGTCCAAGGTGAGATTCCAGGTGGTAGCAATTAACAGTAGGCAAAACAGTCAGAAGCCTAGACCTGTGGGAAGTGGAACGGCCAAGCGCCGCTCAGTATTTCAGGGTTATCTGTGTCACCATCCGACGGGGACGACTGCCTCTGCCTACAGGCTCCAGCCTTCTCCAAGAAAGCTGACAAAAGCCTCGTTCTGCTTCAAGATTGCAAACAGCAAGGAAGGAGAAGGATCACGCAGGACTAAATTGAGAAGATATTTAAAAAAAGATTAAGAAAGAATACTGGCGTGGAATAGTAGTGCAAAGTTTTCAACAAGAACTTCTACTAAATGTATGGCAAGTTTATAGAAAATAAGCAGCAGAGGCTCTGAGGCAAAAGACTAGAACACTAAGCAGCGAAGCGGCGCATACTGTCTGTAGAAAGTCCAACAGGATATGTTTCCCTACTATCTAAAACTTCTGTTTGGATGGACACTCAGAATCCCACCTAAGCTGATTACCCACAGCAGCAGCTACTCCAGGGTGTGCACGAACAGAGGCTAATAGCTATTACTTTTCCAGTAAAAAAAAATCCATTGAAATATTGCTACATTCTCTCCTTTTGTCTAAACATAAAGAATTTTGACATTTGCGTCTGTGTTCCCATACTTTGCGGCAGATAGAGCTTATAAGAAATATGCTGAACATATTGAATATTTTGGAATAAAGGGCTGAGGACTAGAGTTGAATGGATAGGCAAGCCTGACTCATTACAGCTTGGCGACTCAGTCAGGAGCACAGGATTTATGGCACCTGTGGCAGAGCAGATTCAAACAGTCCTATTGATCTCAAGCTGGAGGGAAAACAAGCACAACTCAGCGCTCATGTCCACGTACTCACCATGTGCTGCAGCTATAACAGATCCCAAGGTATGGTGTGGTGCATTTGACTCATCAAAACTAAAGAGGAAGAGTCCAAACACTATAATAGCATTTTCCTCTCTGGGGAACTTCACAGAAAGATCAGTTAGGGAGAGAGGAGAAAATAACAGCACAAATATTTCAACCTTGGAAGTGTCCTATTAATGTATTTACAACTCCTTTTTGTATGGAATGACTTGCAGACAAAACCAACAGAACTAGATTTAGGTGCTTCTGAATATCCATACAGAGGTTTGGGGTTCTGCCTCTTCTTGAATAAAAGTAATGAAAGGACTACATTTTGAGAGTTCCCTTTTTTAAATAGGGATTTATTCACTGCCACCCAGACAGCTTCTGGTAGCCACTAGGATCCTCAAATGCAGAAATTCCAATTTAGGTAGCAACAGGAGAACAAGAACTTGAATGCTGAGGCAGGAAATCAGACAGGTTCACAGAAGCTGAAGGATGGAAGAATTCAATACGATACTTGCAGAGGGATGACTAAGGGTAGAGCCTAGGTGAGGAGGCTTACCCAGGACAAATTGCACTAATATCTTCCCTTGCCCAACACACGAATATTCCTCATCCCCGGAATGCTGTGCCCAGCAAACAATACTCATGTCTTAGGGGAAGGTGCTGAAGTGAGAGAACATTCTGAATGGAGAGGCTCGGATCCCCTTTCCAGCCAGATCACAATCAATGGGCTTATTCCTCCTTCATTACTATCTACGTGGCAAAGGGCACAAGACTCGGGAGGGACAGAGAACTCCCACGCTGTGCACTAGGCACAGGCACAGAAAATTCTTCTTTGTCCAACGAATATCAGCATGCCTTACTTCAAATGAGTAACTCTGTGTTTACACCAACGTAGCAGTCTTACAGGTATTTTTGTGTTGGTGATTTTAAAAACATCACCCTGTTCTCCTTCGTCCAGTTCCAAGGAATGTAAATTTTAGTAAGAGGGGAGGAAAAGAAGACAAAGCAGGAGCAGGCTGCACAGTTTAGATGCTTCTTCAGCTTTTTACATCATCTTGCAAGGGCCATGAGCAACTGAGGGCAACTCAATGCCACAGGAACAAGAACACTGGTCTCCTACATGTGTTCCTGTGAATAGGAAGCAGTGAAAGCAAGGACATCTTCAGCTCTCCATGAGAGCACTTTTTTTGTTGAAATATCATTCCTCACTGTTTGGAATGAAACCCATTATTACCAATTAACCTGCTGTGAACCCCTATCACTGGCTGAATTGAGCATAATTATTCATCCATAGTAATAGCTAAAGTAAATTCTGGCAATCTCGGCTAACATTGAGTTCTCCTTTGGGAAAATTTTCAAAGATGCCATGTCCTTGGTTACGTTTTTAAAACCCTTTTTTGTGTTAAGCTGCAACTGAAAATGTATCATTATGACTCATTTCTTCTTGTTTTGTAATGTTGTTTGTTTTCTCTTGCACAAACATCTATAACTAACTCCGTTATCAACTGAAAAATTACCTCCGCATGTTCAGAAACCCGATTCCTCTTAAACAAAGTTTTAGCATCGGTAGCCCATGTAGGTTGTCTAAAAATAAATTTTTAAATTAGTTGTTACTTTTCATAGCTTTTTAACGACATAGTCTGATGAACCACAGCCCTGTGAGCAAATGCAGGCATAAATCTTGGTTTGAATTTGTTTCAGGTTGTCAAATGTAATTTACTAAGAGAACGTCTGCCAAAAAAGAATCCAGAGGCAAACCTAAGTTGTCATCTTAAATTAAGTGTGGTTCCTTTTTGTTAATCTTTCTACATAAAAGGTTGTAAAGTAGTGCATTAAAGATGCAGCAGTCCTCGTTCCTAATAAAAAAGCAGAGGTGGAAAAACAGAATACAGACAGGGTGTTTCTCTAGCTGAGGCAACATGTTCTCAAGACGATTAAGTAAACGTTCACTTGCTCTCTGAAAACTGCAGTCTTCAGTTTACTCTTAGGCCACATGCAATGCGGGAAAGGAACAACACGAACACTGAAAAAGAATAGCAGAACATCTGCGTAAGCTTAGAATTAGGGTTTTTGCAAAGGAGAATTACTCAGAAGGGCAAGTAATACCTGCTGCGATAGCCCAGCTGGCTGCTGGATATGTCATGTCCCCTCCAGACTGCACTGGAACTAGGGAACTAATTTCGTTAATGACAGCCTGGATTCTGGCTCTCACTGAAGAACCACTTTATTTTCATAGTCAAGAAACTCTGAATTATTAAACCATGTCAAAACCTTTGAATCTTTGCACTGGTACTCCTCATCTCATCACAGTAAGGTTGTTCTTGCCTTCAGGGCCCAAATCAAGCAGTCAGTGCTCTTTTTTTTTCTTTTTTTCTTTATTTTTTTTCCCATATGGACTCGTATCTCTTCCACATCATCTATGTCCCAGCTGCTCACCTTAGCCACTGGCACCTCTTCATATTTTCTTCATACCCTTCCCCTGTATAAAACTGTCAAAACTGATCCACCATGTTAGTAACTTCCAGATCCTTCAGAAGGTCTTCTACCACAGCTCCTCTACAATTTTAAGACCAAGGCAACCTGTAGTAGCAAAGAAAAGCTCCAGGGATAAACCCAGAGCAAGAAGCACCACAGCAATTACACACAAATACCACAACTGATATTTGAAAAGTGAGAAACAAGCAGCCTGTGCATGGAAACACAAGCATTGCAGCCACAGGTCTATTTGTCAATGTAAGGCGGAGCTACAGCCTGGCTAAGAGTTTGTGCCAGCTATTTGGGGATTTTCAGAACAGCATCACCTCGACTTCATCTGTTTGTGCGTCCCAAGGCCTCACCATTTGTGTGGAGTGAGGTGATGTTTGGAACTGACTGTGTACCGTAACACCCAAAACTGGCCACTACACAAAATTCACATGAACATACCCTTAAAATTTTAGGTGAGTAAAATTTTTCAGATGTGGCTGATCACCACCCACGCTTGTCCTGGTTTCAGCTGGGAGAGCATTCATTCATTACCCGGTAGCTGGTACAGTGCTGTACTTTGGATTTAGGGTAAGAATAATGTCGATAACACGCTGATGTTTTAGTTGTTGCTAAATAGCACTTATCCTGCGTAAAGGATTTTTCAGGTTCCCATGCACTGCCAGCGAGGAGGTGCACAAGAAGCTGAGAAGGAGCAAGGCCAAGACAGCTGACCCGAACCAGCCAAAGGATATTCCGTACCATTGGAGTCATGCTCAGTGTTAAACCGGGCGGAGCTGCCTGGGAGGGGCCGATCGCAGCTCGGGGACTGGCTGCGCATCATCAGCGGGCGGTGAGCAATTGCACGGTGCATCACTTGTCTTTCTTGGGCTCTCTTTCTATCTCTGTTATCTTCTTTTTCATTATTATTATTAGTAGTAATAGTATATTTCAACTATTAAACTGTTCCTATCTCAACCCACAAGCTTTACTTTTTTTTCCCCAATTCTCCCCATCCCACTGCCGCGGGGGAAGCAAGAAGCGAGCGGCTGCGTGACGCTCAGCTGCCAGCTGGAGTTAAACCACCACAGAGCTATACAGGTATTTGATTTCTCTGGTTTGCTGTTTTGTTTTCTAACACTCAGCTTTCTTCTGCGTTTACACAGTAGTGCCCATTCAACATGGCAACACCAACAGACATATTAATACATACGAACTGAAAACTCACCAATCAGTTTGACAGTCCTGCTGGCTAACACATTACCATGCCCCATTGCATCTGGATGATACAAACTTAAATGGAAATAATTATACCCCAAACTACGTGAATAAATATTATTTAATGTAACATCCTGCAATAATGCCCCTTTGGTACAGATGAGGATTTGTGATTTTTTGTTAGCCCATCAACTAAAAACACTGTTTTTCACAAAACAAGTGGAAGAAAAAAGGCTTGAATTAACGTGTACCGTATTTTCCTTTAGGCCTATACTCTGCACCTCAGTGTGTTTAATTATTTCTTGTGAAAGTGAGAACTCCCTTTAAGCACAACACCCTCCACCAAAAACCAACTACTCCCTCCCTTGCCCTCCAAACTAACCCAAAAGGCTCATTTTCAAGTGTAGAATTTAGGGACTGCGTGCAAAACCAGAGCTCGGGTGCCCTGCAGCAGGGCCGTAACTGCGCACGCAAATTGGGTATGTGCATTCCGAGCTAAATCTAATTAACCTGCAAGGAGGCGTATCTCACTTGTGCATACCGCTCAGGCAAATTCGGGTACAGTTGGGCCAAGAAGCTCCTTTATCAGTCTCTATATGATGACTTTTTCTGTGCCCAGTTCTCAGATTTCAAAATGGGAATTCCTGGGGGATGAAGACACTTCTAACAGATTGGTGAAAGCTAATTAAGAAGAAGCCAAGCGTTCCATCCTTTGACTTATATTTGCTCTGCAAAGGTCCAAACCTAAACTTGAAAACACTGAGGAGTCACAAACTGAGCTCAGTAATGCAGATTTGTAAAGCTTCTACCTACAAAGCCCAACTTTTTAGGTGAAATTCATTAAATGTGCATTTTGAGGCACACAGGTCACTCTTTGGGCCTTTAATACAATTGTCAGGCACACTCTTTTGGTGATCAAGCATCGCATTTCTCTGAGTAGAAGCTAGGGCCTCTGATTTTGAAGACAAGACCTTTCTATATCCTTTTTATGGACAGAATTTTCAGCAGTATTACGAGCCACTGGGGAAAACCAAGTGTCCTACAACACTCTTCTGTCTCCAGTGGTGTGAATACTGGGGCTAAGCAAGTTAGAGGCACAGGCACTCTGGGTTTAGTCAGATTTATATGCACCTCTGCTATACCCTTGGCACTTTGCATAGATTAAAAGACAATATTCTACACAACCAATTAAGATCTTATCATATTAATTGAACTGCCATTACAACATTACCACAAGCCATCTAAGTAATCACTATATGATAACTCCTTATAAACCAGTTCATTGACCTACCAGACGCCTGCAGAAAAGGTAGGTTTGGCAGCCTGCCTTGAAAGCTCAGATCCTGACAAACTATTCCTAAGACAGGGGACTTTTTCCACCTAACTGAAGCCTCCAACTTACCATATATATTACATGAGGAGGAAACAGGCAGGTTTTTCTCATTATGAAAACATTTTTGAAAGTTTAAGTAATATCTAGACCCTATAGAGAAGAAAAATGAAAAATATGAAGCTACTACACTTTGTATAGACCTGGGCTCTTATTTAGGGTTGAAAAAAATCAGGTACAAGCCACAGATGTGAATCAGGAATTTGAGTCTTGATCCCATCCATTCGAGCCTAGTGCTTCAGTCTCTGAGTTAATCTGCAGTATTTTTTCTTGTGTTTTAATCTTGTGTTTCAGGAAACAGCATTTTCTCATTTCGCCATTCAGTTCCCAATCAGCTGTAACAAGTTGAAGACTTACCAACATGATGTTTAAATCTTCCCTCTTTTCTTCCCTTTTCGTCCGCCAGCTGTAATGCACTTTGGGGCAGATGGGTGTATCTGTTCCAAGCCATTTCAGTCTTTGTCCCAGACACCCTGAATGAAAGGAGCCTGTTTATATTCTTTGAAAAATGATAGCTGGTATGATGGCACGAAAAGCTATCCCGTCCAAAAACAGAGGAGCCTTTGGAGAACAGCTCAGAGTGCAGAGACGTAGGAGGAAGAACTGGGAAGGCAGAGATTACCTTTACTCAGTGAAACAAAAAAAAAGGACAGTGGCATCAGCCAGACAACCCACCCTCATTTTGATATAATGTAAAGCTCTCTCTTGAAAGAAGAGACTTAGGAAAGATTATCCTGGTAGACAGAGCGCTGGAGATGTTCTTTGAGAGTGTATATAAGCAACAGATACCTTGACTCTGTAGGATATTCCCTTCACCCCAGGTGAAGTATTTAAATTAGCGATCAGTCTTTGAATTTTTGGCATCACTAAATATTTTTAAAGATACAGAATGGTTTCAAATATACCCCGACTGACGGCTTGAAAGTTTCTAAAAGCTGTTTACAGTTGTCTTGCAACATACGGAATTCCTGGGAAGATTCATGGAACTGAGACAATCTCAGTACTTAACACTTTCCAAGACTGTGAACCTGCAAATTTTCTGTCAAAATCCACTACAGCAAATATGTCAGCACTTTCCTTCAGTTTTACCTCAACCACACATATTAAATGCACAATCTTCTTTTTTTTTTCTCTCCACTCAACCACAAGTGTTACTAGTTCTAATATACAACGTTAATGTCCAGCTAAAATTCTTCAAGACACATCCCACCTGACTGGCACCGTAACCAAATATCTCTTGAATGTCATTAAAATGACCATTGCATCTGTCTCTATCCCAGCTTGTTTGCTGGTGTCTGGCTTTTATATTATTCATAGAAAGGCTATTATCTGAATTTCCATTTATGCACACAAAATCTTAAGTTCTAGTTGAAAGATGTTTAATTTACAATCGCAAGTCTGAGCCATTGATTTGAGGACAAGTACTCCTGC
>NW_009701752.1:0-3584 GCF_000703405.1 Apaloderma vittatum
CACTGCTCTCTAACAGGTTGTTCCCCAACCTGTACTGGAACCTGGGGTGGTTCCTGCCCAGATGTGGGACCCTACACTTTCCCTTGTTGTATTTCATCAAGTTATTCCCTACCCAACTCTCCAGTCTGTCCAGGTCTCGCTGGATGGCAGCACAGCCCTCTGGCGTGTCAGCCACTCCTCCCAGTTTTGTGTCATCAGCAAACTTGCTGATAATACACTCAGTTCCCTCATCTAAATCGTTGATGAATATATTGAATAATATTGGCCCCAGTACTGACCCTTGAGGCACTCCACTAGATACCGGCCTCCAACTAGACTCTGCCCCATTGACTACGACCCTCTGGCTTCTTTCCTTCAGCCAGTTTGCAATCCACCTCACTACCCAAACATCCAGCCCACACTTCCTCAGTTTATCTATGTATTTGACTGATCGCTGTTGATTTAGAATACAGCAATTAAAGTAGTTTCTTCTTTCTGTCTAACTTGCTGGTATGGGATTTCATCAGTTCTTGCATTGCCTTTCCACTTAGTGGCATTGGATCTTCTTGGGGTATTATTAACTTACAAATACATCTGAAGATACAGATGTGAACCTTATTTTTATAGATTTTGTGAAGTGTCTACCTGTTAAATTTTACATGCAAGATTTTTTTTCAGGACCTGGTCTCTAACAGATTCAACGTCCTTGACAAATACCAGTTTAGACGAGAAGCCAGCAGCATAGGTTAGTTAGATAATTCGGTCAAAGTGCCCTGCTGTTCTAGCAGAGCTGGAATTTGAAGGTGATTCTTTTGAGTTTTTTATTTGTTAACCCCAAGATCCTTTCTCATTAAGGCAAAGATGAATGAAGTCACTGTCATGCTAAAAGCAATTTTAAGGAGTGTAAATTCTGTGGTTAGTTTTTGCGGGAATCCTTCACCTTCTGGCTGCGTGGCTGCTGTGTATCACCTTCAGTCACATGCGGTGTTGCTGGTCTTGAATTTCAGATGCAAATTGCTGCACCAGGCGTCTTCTCCCGCAGGGATGTCTCTTGATCCTGGTACTCCTACAAAGCCTAGCTACACCCGCAGTGCTAGCCTCCCTGCTGAAAGCCACCTGGTGACCTGTGCAAATCCTGCTAAGGTTTCCTGCAAGAAACAGTTGGAGTGCCTGGCGCAGCTCTATTCATTGTGTATAGCAGGTGAGGACCCAGAAGATGTGAGACTGACCTTTCTTTGAGCTTTGAACTTGTGTGTGCATGTTGCAAGGAGGGATAGGACGAGAAGCAAATTTGTGGGATGGTTACAGTTTGCAAACAACATCTGGAAAAATAAGTCAAGCCAACGTAGTTGTTAGAGTAAATGGGTACTGCGGAAAAGCTTTGGGGAGGAGGTGAACCTGACGCAGTGCTCTGAGTTGCAGCAGGCTGAAGTCACATGGCTCTATCCAAAACCAGCCCCCTCCCTAACACGTCCTCCCTGTAATTCCCACACTGATTTGCGCTGGGGCTGTGTAGGCAGGGAGTCAGTCCGTTGCTGACTGTGCTGTGGAACGGGTATCTATCTTCTTACCTTTGTTTATTAAAGCAGGTCAATACTGAGTATCCACCTTTAGTATCTTGTTTCCTCTCTTCCAGAAAACCTGGTGCCAAATATTTTTCTGGAGCTCTTTTTTGTTCTGCAGCTGTTGACATCTAAAGGCACTTCTGCTGCAGAAGATGAGGATAGTGACCTTGAAGTCAATGAAGGAAGTAAAGGTAAGCCAATAGTCTCGAGGGATGAGAATGTTACTTCCATGGAATAATAATGTGATATAGAGAGTTGTCTTTAGCTTGGACAATTAGTCTCAAATTCCATAAAAGCACCTTATTACCACTGTGGGAGTCACCTGAGATGCTGGCAAAAATTGTGCATGTATGGGAAGTGCTTCTGCAACATTTTAGAGTGGGATTGTGAGATACTGTTTCAATCTAGTTTACTGCTGTCCTGTGAGATTTGCTCTAACTGCTTGCTAACAATGACTTGCAGAGAGGACAGATACTCAAGTTTCTCCACCCCTGGTCCTTGCAGCTCTGATCTGCTATTTATTTCTTAAATTTAAGCTTGGGTTAGGAGTGCATAGGATCCATCCTTAAAGACACATAGTTGTGTTTGTGTTTTGGCAAATTCAGATTTAAGCTTGATGCAGTTAGTACTTTGAAATGGATACAAAACCCAGGACAGTCTCTTGAAGATGAGACACACCTCCTCTGGATGCTCCAATTTGAGTGACCTTTGTTTTGCTGCTCACCGCTTCTTAGGGCTGAGGTTAGGAGCACCAAGTCTCCTGCTGCGGGAAAAGCAGCTGATGCCTCGTTGCAGTTTTGTCCTGAATTTGCTTACATCCGGCTAGAGTGTTGAGAAGGAGTCTTTTCTGTCTGTACAGCAATAAACACTTCTGTTACCTTTAGTGTAGAAAGGGTAGGGATGGGAGAATTTGTCTGTTCAGGTGGCAGGGAGAGGGAAGGTTTGGAAATTGGATACTGCTCTGGAAGGCTATTTTTGGATATGGCAATTCCTGCTTTCCTTGAGAGCTAATGGTTGGTCTTGTAGTTTATAAATGGTGATGGGTGCTGTGGTCTCACATTTCTTTTTTTCCCTTAGATGCATCGAGGAGGCAGCATTTTCAAAGTGTGCACAATTGTGTTTATTTTGCAGTTCAAGTCTTGGATTATCAGTATGAGTGAGTTGATTTATTTGTTTTTTAATCTATGCTTGTGTCTGCAGACGTGTGTGAGATTAAGCAAGTGTGCTTGGACTTTAGATCTTTACGACTTACAAGCATGGGGTTGTTAATTTTCCCCTCAAAACCCACAACTTGACCTGGATTTCAATGTCTGTGAGTTTTCCTTGCGCTGATCTATCAACTGAACGTCAGTGTAATTATGCAAGAATGGGAAAGTCATGAGATGGTAGCAATAAGAAGCCAGCCCTACAGATGCCAGTAGGATTTCATGCTGGGTGCCTGCAGCTTAGAACTCTTCGCTTGGTAGCCTCATAAAAAATGAGCATAAACATTTCTTTTTAAGTCTGTTCATATGTTGTTTGTGTCTTTCTGTCTGGGTTTCGTCTGTGTTTTGGCAGAATTATCTCCCGTCTAGAAAAGGGGACACTGAAGCTTTTGGCTGAAAATGAGCGAATCGCATCCTTTTCCCCCACGTTGCATGAGAAGCTCAGGCGGGCTTATGAAAGCAGCACAGCCAAGGTAAAAATTGGCAGACCTTGACTGACCTTGCTTCAAACCTTTGCGTTTGCTCTTCTATTTGTGATGGCTTTGACATTAAATCTCATTCCTTCTACTTAGAGTATTTTGTCATGTTGTCTTTGGCAAGTATCTAAAAGATTTATTTTTATTTTTTTACCCCTCTTGTTGGTGGGTGAGCGAATTGCTAAATTGCTAGGTCCGGTGATTGTTAGCTGCGCATTGCTGCTGGCCAGCCTTGTGCTGTGCTCCAGGCCTTGACCTCAACCAGTGACTTTGACCGGCTCAAGTTTTACTTTTGAGATTCTCATCTAGTAAATCAGGGTCTCAGAAGGGTGGTTGGTTAGATGCGCTATCAGAGCGTC